>NW_015152386.1:20411-33713 GCF_000732505.1 Cyprinodon variegatus
ATTCATCCATACCGCTTCCCGCGCCCCCCCTGCAATGGCATTGCGCCCCCCCTAGGGGGCGCGCCCCACACTTTGGGAACCACTGTGCTATTTCATTCCGGTCATAAATTTCTGTATTTTCTTTTAAAAAGTGTTACCAGATTTTATTTTATGCTTTGTACAAACACGGTTTAATGTATTTAATGAATTTAAAAATGTTTGTTTATTAGATGATCAAAGATTCAAATAAAGGTTTTTATAAATAACTCAGAAGCTTAATGATCTTCAGGGAAAAGCTTTTCTCATCTTTCTGCTACTTTAAAAAAATAGAAATACAATTCTTGTTTCAGTAACAACAATTTATTGTTTATTACTGAAACTAAATATTAATATTTTTTTCCTCTATCAATTTTTTCTTATAAAAGTGTATATTTTCTTTAAAGAGGCGAGATAGTTGACCTTCCTCATTACCTCCTATAGAGGGCAGCAGTGTTGCTGATTTAGACACATCACCCATTTAGTATTCAGCTCTGGGGTTCATGCCCATTGAATGGCAGCTCCCTCCAGACCAATGTGGATATTTGTAATTGATGCTGTAGGATCAGCATCTAACTGTTCAGCTGTTGAGGCCAGAAGAGGGATGGCAGGAAAGGCTCCTCCTCCACTGAGAGCTGACTTGCTCTCAGTGAAGGAGGAGCCCCGGGAAACCTGCTCACAGACTTACTTCCACACGCAAGCAGACAAACTCAAGCTCAGCGATTTTTTCTTCATGGATGGGTTTTTCCCAAACTGAATTCCCCTCTAGGCTTAATAAAGTATTTTTGAATTGAAAAGCTAAAGTTGAGCTGTTCTGTGGTTCTTAGTGTTGCAGGGTGAACACTGGCAGCTCCACACAATCTTAACACTCAGGGCCGACAGACTTAGAGTAGCCATTTTCAACCTAGGGCTCCAGACTTGAACTGGAGTCATGAGATGATTCCTGAAGGTCTCTAAATCATTTTGAAAAAATATAATGAGCAAAATAAATGTAGCTTCCGACCAGATATCAGAAAAATGGTGAGCCATTGGTCTCAGAGGCTTTAAATTAAACCATTTACTGTCGGCCATAACCAGGCTTCGCCAAAACAACAACTAACCTGTCCGCTAGGGTCACAGTATTTCAGAGAAAGCTGGAGCAGAGAGCTTTAGAGAGGATGGGGGAAATGTTTAAATGATACTGGAGCTTCAGGACTTTATGGAGAGTTACGACAGAACCATTCAAACTAGGAAACCATTATTGCCTCTCACCTCAGGAGCCTGATATAAAGTTTATACAAAAGTTCTGAATAATGACTCAAAAAAGATCTTCTGTGTGCTGACATTCACAAAAAATACAGAGCACGACTCCTAAGAGCTCAGAGTGATCTTAATTTTGCCGTTCATAACATGAAGCCAAGAGCACAGCTGCTTTGTTAAAACAAGCAGGCCCAGCCGTCACTTTAAATAGTTAGAGAAAAACATCCCTGCTTTTGACGAGGCAGTTATTTTTCATGTTTAACATCTCAGAAAGAAATGAAACATGGGCTGTTTTCTAGTGTGCATTGTTGAAGTTTAACACATGCTGTTATTGTTTTACTTCATTACAAATAAAATAATCACATGTGTTTTACTAACTGACCATTTCAATCTGAGAAACTCATATGAAGGAAATAAAGTTTGTGTAATTTGTTGACATCTTAACAGCCAAATGATGGGATGTAGTGACCATTGTAAGTCTGGTTGGGAAGTTAGCCTCTTGATGCTTTATGTTTATCAAAAAGTCCCAATGTGTTTCAAAATAAGATGATAAAGAGATTAAAAGCTCAAGTGGGTCAAGGCTTGTCTGATTATATAACTGCAACGTATAAGTATATTATTCAGGAATAGGGGGTGGGGGTCGTTGACATAGGTCCATGTCAAATACGGGTTTGTGACTCAAAAAGGATCAAAATCACTGACTTAGAGGAGGGCCCCAATTAAAGTTCACCCGGGGACTTCCCAACTGTTCATTAACTCCACTGGCTCCCTGCCTCATTCAGTAGAAATCAATCCTATGAAAATACCAGGCCAAACACAACCTCATCCTTTCATTCAGTTCTGACTTTTATGTCTATCCAAGTCAATGCTTTTTATGATTTTATTCAGTACCATATATATCAATAGGATGATCTGAAGGTTCTTAGAAATAAAATGTTATAATCAATAAAAGGGGAACACAAACTGCACTACTGAGATACTGAACACAAGAAGGAAGTGATTTAAAACTCATTTTTCTTTAACTTGTTCAAACTGAACTTTTTCAGCTATTTTTTTGGTTTATAATTTTATCATAAAAATAAAGCCTAGAAAATTTTTCTGTGAAGGTTTATATTTATTTTATTCAATATGTGACAGTTACTGCATCTGAGATATTGACCTTTCTGAAGGCCAGATGCTGAGTCAGCACTTTACTCAGATCATAATCATAGTATCAGAGCAGTGACTTAATAAATTTGTCTGCATTTGTTAATTCATCTGCATTAAAAAAAAAAAACAACAAATAACAAAAAAACATCTGATTTAACAGTTTGGCTGATAATTATCCATTTTTCACTTTCCTCACAGTTTTTGGACATGTGTTCATGTAACATCTGCTGATCAAATGTAAATCCCTTTATTGCCCCACAATGAGGAAATTTACTCTCTGCATTTAACGCTTCCCCTTGGAAAGCAGTGGGCTGCCATTTTGCAGCGTCCAGGGAGCAGTGAGGGGTTAAGGGTCTTGCTCAGGGATGGAAGACCTTGCGACCTTCTCAGGGCACAAGTACATGGCTCTAACCATTAGGCCAACACTCCCCAATCATGCAGCCTATTGATCCTTTACTTACTTAGTGATTAACCTTCACAATGAAATTTGCACTGTAATGTTATTAAAATAAACAAATATACTACATCTGACCTCAATGTCTGTAGTTTGCAGAGGGGAGACTGGAGAAACCCACTGAGCTCCTTCATTCCAGGGTCCAGGTTGGTTCCATACAGGTCCAGTTCTGTCAGATGGGATGGATTAGACTTCAGAGCTGACCCCAGAGAAGCACAGCTGATCTCTGACAATCTGCAGTCCCATAATCTGAATAAAGAATCAAAGATTTTAGCTGAATTCAACAGGATGCAGATTAAAACTTTCCATTAAAACATTCCAGCAGAATATGTGACTCCGGCACATGATAAACACTAGTCCATGGACAACTGGTTATTTTCCTCACTGACACTGTGCTGGCCCAATCATACAGCATCACTGAACACATTCTCTCTTTGGCCAGGGTCTCTGAATATAGTATAACACCGGTACGCACCTGCTACCATACTGAGATGGAGATAAAGCCCAGAGGAGTCGCTAGAAACTACTGGAATAAAACTCTCAGGAACCAGAGGTGTCAGAAATTCTCACCTTCTTTACTGAAGTAAAACTACAGATACCTGTAAGTAAAGATTGATTGAACTCATTTACTGAAGAGAAAGGAAAAATGTTCAGGTTCTACTAAATTAAAACTATGTTTTTGCTTCAAAAGATCAAAAATCAAACAACAAAAAACTTTATTCTTCAAAATAATTTCTCTGCTGAAAAAACAGCTTAATTTTGCTCCTTTTCTCACTGTGTTGGTAGAGAGAACATACAAATCATTACTGGGTCTAGTTTGGTTCTAGATTGTAATTTCAGACAGGATGATATAGATTGAAGTGAACAGAAGTCCTTCATCAGCAGCTGAATACTTTTAGAGCTCTGCTATTCACAGCATTAAAGCTGCAAACAGAATCAACATGGACATTTCCTCCCTAATAAAGGGGGAATGGACGGGGAATGGACGGGGAATGTCTGCGTCTCACAATCTGATCCATCAATGTCTCCAGCCTCCTGTCTTCATCCATGTCTCTATCTGTGTTTTTCTACAAACTAACTTGGCTCCAACTGGACAGATTGTCTTCCTGATTTTCCCTGTTTTGTTGCAGCTCTTACATCATGTCGTTATCAATATGGAGAGAAGAAATGAGCCAGTTTGGAGAAAGGAAGGAGTAGAAAGTCTAGATATTTCGGTTCAAATGTAGAAAGAAAAAGGAAAAGGGATTCTGAAAAATAAATACTGAAGTCAATAAGAAGTAAATAAGTCAGAAATAAAAAGCTGCTTATGTTCAGTAACTAAGTATTTGTGTCTCCAAGCGATTCTGATAGCTGACAGATTGAAGAGGGCGGGTTCTCTCTGACCCGGTCCAACAGAACAGCTTCAGGACTAAGATTTCATGTCTTTGTCTTTTCTTCCTAAACATTAGTTTTTAGATCATCTTATTTTATTCTAGTTATTCTATCATGTTTGTGGTTCTGGTTCTACTCTAGAGGAAACAAATTCTGGATGTCATTCTGGATGGAAAGATGTGAATCAGAAATGAGAAAGAAAGCCATCTTATCTTGTCTCATCATCTGAATCTTTCCCAAATCAAACTGAAACATCTCAATCATTACTTAACATCAATTGACTGATTTTCCTCATTTTTGTCCATCAGTCCAAAACATTTGAAAGTTTGAACATCTGGAAAATAAAGTTCAATATTTAGAACATCTAGAACAGGAAAATAATTCATTTAGAAGGTAAAAAGTCTGAGAAATTATATTTTGACATTTGGACAGCAGCTGTTTTTAAAGAAAATATATTAGAATAAAATGATGAATTAAAATCAGCACTAAAGTATCAGTGAATGATTTGGTTTGAATAAACAGAGAAAACTCACTCCAGTTTCTTCACTTTGCAGATTGAACTCTCCAGTATCTCACACAGATGCTTCATTCCAGAGTCTCCAAAGGATTCATCTCCATATATCGTCTCTACTTCCACTTCAGTCAGATGAAGGTTGGACTTCAGAGCTGAGGCCACAACTTTACATTCAGCGAGAGAACAGCCACCAAGTCTGTGATTAGAGGAGAAATAAAGTCAATTCTAATGAAATTAGACAATCTGGATGATAAACGCAGACTAAAACATAATGAGCAAACAGTGATCATCTGATGAACATCTGCTCTCCACATTAGTGATTGGTCCAGCAAAAGCGATGTGTCAGTGCATGCGTGGAGCCCATAGAGCTAAACACTGTATCGGTGCGCGTGTTGTTTCCAGAAAGTCATGTCACCGACACAGGAGTTGTTTCTAACTGACTGACTCACTAAGCTGTGTTTAAAAACGTTTCTGTCAACATGATGCATCTGTTAAAAAAAAGTCTCATTTTTTGCAGTTTATCAATAAAATTTAAAAAAAGTTTGGGGCCTAAAAGGAATAGGAACGTTTTAGCCATTGTGTTTTTATTTAAATTTTGTCTTGTGTCATCCCTTTTCTCTCAGTTATCATTCAACTTATCTAAATTAAAGTTAATTTCAAATTGAAACTTAGTTTATTTGCCGTTTTCAACTGTACCTATTGTTTTAAAATTATGATTTAAAATCCTAGTTCACAAACATCCTCATTCACATTTTCCCCTAACTTTGATGTTATGATATATGTCTACAATATTAATTGGCTGCATCTAAAAATTTCAAAGATATTTTCAATTTAAACATAGAAGTGAAATAATATAATATAACCTACAATAACTTGAATGATATCATTGTTGTAGGTCATCAAATACATTCAGTTTAATCTGTCCAACAAAATTTCTGTAGTGTCTTTAAATGTCCAGCAGGTGTCAGTATTCTGTGAGACAGTATCAACGCAGCATCAATCCAGTTTGGCAATATGTTGAAATGCTTCAAGATGACAGCATGGTGAGAGTATCTTAAAATGATGAAGTCATCACGTATCCTGTGCAGTTGTACACCCATCTGGAATAATCCTGACATTCTACAAAATCAGAATATGATAAATTTTCCATATTGGGTGAATAAAGGTATTAGATATCTGTGTAGCGGGTGCCAAAAGAGCTCCTATGCCTTTGAGGACAAGGGGCTCTTGTGAATGCACGAGAGGGGGACGAGCGGTATGTGTGAAGAAGGAGGGAGAGGGACAAAAAGAAGGATTGGTAAAAAGTTAAGTCAAGTTTGGAACCAATATCGCTGAACAACTAACTTGAACTAACCAATGAGCTAACTCCGGTGTGTTTCGAGTCGGCAGACCTGAAGTATAGTTGTGAAGTTTAATATTGATTGGTTCACCGGGTGTTTACTTTAACACTAGATGTCCCGGAGACTTCCAGTTTTCCTGCAAGCCCCCCTCCTCTCTTCAGGTTTGTGTATTCACTCTACCTTGCTAATTGTCCTTGTTGTAATGCAAATAACCTGTGATATGACCAGCCCTTCTACATGAGACTGGATAAAGTCTGAAACAAACTGGCATCAGAACAAAAGCATGCTCCAAACACTTTTCATTACCTTCCCCTGCAACATCAGACCTTTTTGCAGGAATATCCTAATAAGTCATATCTAAATCTTTTATTTAGGCAAACCTATTGAACAACCAGATATCATACAGGTCCTTGTTCCTGAGCTGAGAACAGGTCATTACCATGCTTTTCCAACAAGGCAAGGCAGAGCCTATTTATATTGTCCATTCACCAACAGGCTCATTTATATTGCAAAGCTCACTATGTGAAAGAAACGTAGAGAATTATTGTATTTTGTCTGTCTCGCCTTTTCATGTCATTCAACATTTCAGCTTAGAGAAAGACAAACAGTATGCTTTCAGTACTGGAGTAACATTAATTTCACCCAAGGAAAAGAACTACATATGAAGCATTTGTGACAGGTATACTTTGTGCAGTGCCCACAATGCTCAGTGCTGTTGTTCCTGTTACAGAGATTGCACACCTGGCCTGCTTGTAATAACAATGAAAAAAATGTCAGAAAATAGAGTTTAGCACATATTCCGAAAATAGGGGTTGTAGTATGAACTAGATGAGGTTATCTATGTGTGCTACAAGTTTGGTGGCACTACAATGATCTATAGTGTAATTATTGGCTATTAGATGCCTATATTAACAATGAATAAATCTCCAAAAATACAGTTTGGCCTATCTTCCCAAAGTAAGAAAAAAAAGAATGTTAGTGTTAATATACAGTCATATGTTTATTTAACAATTTTTTCAATGTATTTATTACTGTTTTCAAAGCTACACTTTAAAATATGAAATTGTCTAGAGCTGTTCTAAACTAAATTTCCTTTTGTTTACACTTGGGTACACAAAATGAAAAAATAAATGTGTCTAAGTCATAAGTGATTATTGGCTTTTATGTACTTATAAAAACAATAAAAAAAAATAGAGTTTAGCACATTTTCCCAAAGAAAAAGTTGTAGTATGATCCAGATGAGGTTATCTATGTATCCTACAAGTTTGAAGGCAGTACAGTGATCTATAGTGTAGTCATTGCTCATTTTATACTTATTCAAATAATAAAATAGGTGTCATTTGTCATTTAGTCTTTTGGAAATTCCTCAGAAAAGTATTATTTTTGAATCCAATAAATTTGATAATAATCCAACTCTCCTTGGTTATGCTTTTGAATATTTTTCTCTGATTATTTTGCAACTTGCAGAGCTTGCTCCTCCTGCACATTTTTGGAGCAGTGAGATCCCCATAGGGTCCAATGTAATTCTCCCAGCACAATAGGAGATTAATTTTGAGGAAACTATGGTTGTAGCTCACTGTCTGTCCTGCTGTGGTGTCTGTTTTGTAGAATAAATAATTCGCCGATGAGTTATTAATCTGGAAAAGCAGAATTTGTGCATATATTGCCAGCGGAGGAAAGAGGAGAGAGAGAGGAGAGATTGCCTGAGTTATATTTCCCCCCAAATAAATAATGCTCATTATTGTATAAATGGTCATTATTGTATAAATGGTGTTGCTTTCTACAGCGTTCCAGCTCATGCAGCTATTTTCATTGTAAACATTATGTATCGCAAAGTAAACTATCCTCGTGAATTGGAAAAGTAAGTAAAACTCAGCATGAATCTGTATAGAGATCTGTTGTTGGATCATATTAATCTTGAGACAGCATCTGCATCCCCATAAAACCGATCTCTGTGGGCTCCCTTGATTGGCTCGATCACTTAAGTAGAGTGTGGGGCTGTGGGAATGCGTCCTGTGGGGTGCGGGGGCTAGCTCAGGGGTCCATGGATCCTGGGGGCTTTGGGGGGGTGCTCTGAGGGGGTGCCTGGTGGGTCTGACCCTGGGGTCTGTTGCCTCCATCAGGGCGGGGCTTGAGATGCCTCGAGGTATCCTACAACGGCCGCTTGTGGTACTCTTGGAGGGTTCTGTAGAGACGGACGTGGGTTACTGGCCTGGTAACTGTGCTGCTGCTGGATGGTCCGGGCTGGGTCCTTGGGTCTGGGTTCCCTGGGGTGCATTGCCCTCTGGCGGGTGCCCCTGCAAAATGTTGGGGGTTCTGGTTCTGTTGGGTATGCTGCTTAGGATCTGGGCCGATGTAGTGCAGCAGTCAGTATGCTGCCCAGTCCATTTCTCCCCATCTGCTCGGGGTCGTGAGGGGTGCTGGTGCCTATCTCCACTATCTCCAGCAGTCATTGGGCGAGAGGAGGGGTACACCCTTGACAGGTCACCAGTCCATCGCAGGGCAACACAGAGAAAAATAGGACAAACTACCATTCACGCACACACTCACACCTAAGGAAAATCTAGGGAAGCCAACTAACCTAACAGCCATTCCATAAAAAAAAAAAAATATCAACTGGACTTGGTTTCCAATATGTGAAGACGTTTCGCCACCTCTCCAGGAAGCTTTCTCAATTCAAATGTCTGGATCCGCAGGGGGGGATTGTCTCCTGTAATACCTGAAACCTGTCTATGATTGTTGAGTCTGTCGTCAAGGAGGTACTGTTCACCGGCTGGTGCGGGTAGGTCCCTCGTTCCTCTGTGATGGGGTTGGGGGTTTGGTGATATCTGGAAGGGATCATGTCTATGATTGAATTGCATGTTTTTGGAAGCTGGAATCGGAGTCCACCACCTCTGTTTAAAGTTGGTTTTTCTCTCTTAACATAGATGGCTTCCTTCATGCCCCTCTCAAACTAGCTATTTTCTTTATCCAGAATGTGAATATTCTGGTCCTCAAAAGAATGTCCTTTGTCCACAAGGTGTAGATGTACAGCGGAGTCTTGTCAAGAGAAGGCCGCTCTTCTGTGTTGGGCCACGCGTCTGTGGAGAGGTTGTTTGGTTTCTCCAATATAAAGTACAGAGCATTCCTTGCTGCACTGAACAGCATATACCACTCCTCTCATATTCGGTTTTATCTTTAGGATGCACTAGCCTCTGTTTAAGGGTTTGGTTTGGCTTGAAATGTACTGGGATCTTGTGTTTGGAGAACATCCTCTTGAGGTTTTCAGACACTCCAGCAACATAGGGGATTGTGATGTTTTTGCGTTTAATTTTCTCATCGCTGTCTTCTGTTGCGTGTCTTTTTGATTTCCTTGCTGATTTGACAAAAGCCCAGTTTGTATATCCACAGTTTTGGAGAGCATCTTTGATGTGTTTCTGTTCTTTGTGCTTCCCATCTGTTTTAGTAGGGACATGTTCTGCCCAGTGTTGTAAGGTTCTGATGTCTGAGAGTTTGTGTTCCAGTGGGTGGTGTGAGTCAAAAAGAAGATACTGGTCTGTGTGAGTAGGTTTTCTATACACTTCAATGTTTAGGCTTCCATCTCCAAATCCAAAAGACACGCAACAGAAGACAGCGATGAGAAAATTAAACGCAAAAACATCACAATCCCCTATGTTGCTGGAGTGTCTGAAAAGCTCAAGAGGATTTTCTCCAAACATAAGATCCAAGTACATTTCAAGCCAAACCAAACCCTGAAACAGAGGCTAGTGCATCCTAAAGTTAAAACCCCCAGATTCCAGCTTCCAAAAACATACAATTCAATCATAGACATGATCCCTTCCAGATATCACCAAACCCCCCACCCCATCACAGAGGAACGAGGGACCTACCCGCTCCAGCCGGTGAATAATACCTCCTTGACGACTGACTCTTAACAATCATAGACAGGTTTCAGGTATTACAGGAGACAATCCCCCCCTTAACGGCAATCCTCCCCCTTTAACGATCGACCCTCAGAATCATAGACATGTTTCAGATATTACAGGCTAACGATGGAACCAAACAACTCATTCATTGGGTACCATTTGCATGTTTCCAAGTTATACAAGGCTTTGTCTATATAAGACTCAAACTCACTGCAGATCCAGACATTTGAATTGAGAAAGCTTCCTGGAGAGGTGGCGAAACGTCTTCACATCCATGCATGCTCAGGGAGAACATGCAATCTCCATGCAGAAAGGGGGCCCGGGCCGGGAATCCAACCCAGAACCTTCTTGCTGCAAGGTAGCAGTGCTCTGAAACAATTAGATCATTTTTTAAGGAACATGTTAAAAGGAACAAGGAGCTGTTGGCTTTCAGAGAAAAGAGTAGACACTGCTGTCAGTGTCCTGTTTTGAAGCAAATGCAGTGCATGTGCAGTGCATGTGCTGATGCAAGGCTAGACAGCCAGATAACTTTTAGCTAGAAGCCCTTCAAAAAAACACAAGGCTTGACATTTCTTGTCCGTTAGTGAAGTCCTCATTCCACAACTACCATAAAAATGAAGATTACAGGAATAAGGCGAACGTTACTCACTTAAATCACAGAATGAGTTAACATAAAATAAGTACATTTCAGTTAACCTCAATGAATGAAGAAAATGAGAGAAGTTAGCATGTTAGCATGAATTAGGATCTTAGCACGAGCTAAACATTAGTGAGGTAAGCTGTATAATTACGGCCGTATACATGGAAAACACACACGTAGGTCTAAATATTAAAATAAACATTCATACCCTTATAATGAGCAGGTTAGTTAGCTGCTACTAATGAACTGAGCACTCATTACGATGCAGTTTCTTACTGCCAAGAATCTGTATTTTTTTAAATCTACTTACACAGTGATGAATTTCAACATATTATTTTCTACTTTTTATCCTCAAAAGGCAGCACGCACTCCATAGAGAACAGCATAAAATCAGACATTTTGATGCGCTGTTTTAAGAGGCGTCGCTAAACATAAAAAAAAAATCAATACTCTTTCTGGTCATTGAATGCAGCTTCTTAGATCCAATGTCCTGAGAAAAAGCAGTTTCTGGCACTCTGTTTTCTCACATTAAGCAGGACGTTTCTCAAATTCTTCTGATCCAACTAATTTAAACTCCAGGCACTCAAATAGAGAAGTAGAACTGCAGGCCCCACTAATTCATGACAGATCAAAGTGCCGAGAACAGATCTGCTGTTTGTTTTACTGGTGGATTTTATTTATCTTGCAGCATTCACTGTCAGTGTTTGCATCTGTAATCATCTCAAATCAATTAAATTTATCTAAAGTTAAGAAAAATACACAAGTGTCTGGCACAGGTAGAACTGATATATAATGTTGAAATCTGAGTGTGTCTGCAATACTTTATAGGTCTACTAGATGGCACTCACATGGGAGCTGAACCACAAAAACCTTTTCTGGACCAACCATTCAATTAAATGATGTGGCTTATTATGCTCTAAAGTCCCCCTCACACCTTGACAATTTAGCCAGCGTAAGGCTGACATATGAAAAACACTGGCATACATTGGATAAGTTATGGGTAAGTTTTTTTTAAATGCGTATTGGCAGCATTTTGGAATAAAAAGGGGTTCACAGGGGAAACCGTCAGTTCTCCTCCAGACTTCATTCTGATCATAGTGTGAGCGACAAGGTGAGCATGATGGATCCTCCCTGTGTTTACAGCCACGGCCAACAAACTTCCTACCAGATGAGATAATGCTGAATCTGCTGTGATTGCGAACTTTGTTTTTACTTATTTATTTTATTCATTTTTTTTGGCAGGCGGTAAACAGCAGCTTTTTTTGCAAAATGGGCCCCTCTGGGTGCATCACTGCCCCCCTTAGTACACTGGCTTGTGATATGTCATGGGCATTATGCTGCCGTGATTTATGCACAAGTTAGGCTGTTGTTGGACATAATTTATCTTTATGAATACTCTATGAATATGCCCAAATTGAGAAAATTCAATAAGTTCAGTATATGCCAGTCTTTTAGAAGATTCTGGGACGTCAGGCATACACTGGCTAAATCATCAAGGTGTGACAGGAGCTTTAGCTTGTCACTCCCATTTAATGTTGTTTGGCGAGTAATTATTTGATCACAGGAATGGAGTATTACTGATATTCACTGTTTGGCACATCTGGCTACTAGTTCAAGCTGTTCAAGGCTCATTTGTCACTAAAATAAGGTTTGTCACTAAAAAATGTTTTAGTTTATAGATTAAAGAACCAGCCCTTGTGTTAAACTGTGGCTGTTGGGGATTATGTGGAGCTTTAGCCACTAAGGAAAGGAGAAATTGATGCCAGAGATGGATAAATCATTCTGAATAATGTGTCCTTCTCACTTCTGAGATGATGGTTACACTTCTGCCAGATACTGTGACATATATCCCCACAAGCTTACTTTTCTGTACATCCATTGATGTATCTCTGCTGTTATTTAATAAAATAAATCTTAATTAAATTACAATTGTAAATATATATTTTTAATAAAAGTGAAGTTCAAATTCAGCAGCTGGTTCACTTTTCTTCATTGCAGCAGACAATTATTCCTTAAGATGCCTGATTATTTAGTCTCCGATTCTCATTTCAATGATTAAAGCTGCTTTTTTTTTTAAACTGTCCATAAAAAATATTAATTCAATGTTGAAGAACCTAACATTTTAGAATAAGGTTCCTTCAACAGTTTAGAAATAAAAGGCAAGAAATGACAAATAATTATGCTGTGGACCAAAACACCAACTTCTGCCTATTCATCACAACCCAATGTTGGCAAGTATGTGACTGAGAATTTCCAAAGTCAGAAAGCAGTGAAAGTTCTCCCATTAATTAGAAGAGACTGGAATGTCTAAAGTGTTAAAGCTCAAGTCTCTACAGGTCTTTATGGAGGACATCTAACAGCTTCAACAAAGGCTGCAGATGAAGTGTTGATGAGGAAAATGGTTCCAAACTCTGGAAGCAGAGTTCTCAGAGCTTTGGGAGAATCTGACAGAAACTAGGACTCCTACAGAAATGACATTTTCTAAAACCAGACTCACATCAACACATTTTGGCTGTAATTTACAAACTCAGAGCAAAATCTGTGGCAGCAAGAAAAGTTGCTTTAGCATACACACAACTCCTCTCCATGGCAATGGCAGCAATGCTAGGATTGATCTAAATGGTCCAATTTTCTATAAAAGGTAAACAGTGATTTTATAAGTAAAAGAGATGTGG
>NW_015152386.1:35762-36180 GCF_000732505.1 Cyprinodon variegatus
ACATGATGAAGAGGCTCCTGGAGGTCTGGATGTGGGAGATGATCCTGCTGGTCTTCTCCTCTTCATCACTGAACCTCCTCCTGAAGTACTCCTCCTTCTGGATGTCAGTGAAGCCTCTTACTTCTGTTATCCTGGAAACACAGGAAGGAGGGATCCAATTGGCCGTAGCAGGTCGTGAAGTTATCCAGATGAGAGCCGAGGGAAGCAGGTTTCCTCTGATGAGGTTTATCAGCAGAATGTTGACTGATGACTTCTGTGTGACATCAGAAACAAGCAGACTGTTGTTGAAGTCCAGAGAAAGTCTGCTTTCATCCAGACCATCAAAGATGAAGAGAAGCTTCCAGACAGCCAGCTTCTCTGCTGGGAGCTTCTGGAGGGTTGGATGGAAAACATGGAGCAGCGTGAGAAGACTGTGCTG
>NW_015152386.1:36580-39459 GCF_000732505.1 Cyprinodon variegatus
GTCACACATTCACATCTCCTCCTCAGACTGATCTTATGTTTCTCTAGAACCTCCTGTAGACCAACATCTGCTGAAACACAGAAGAAAAGACGACTGAAGGATAAAAAACTGATTTATAGATGAAGTTTGATCAAAACGCTTTGGAACATTTGGAGGTGTTATCATTAGCAGGTCTCTTCCTTCCCATGATGCTAAACAATCCAATCTGTCCTCAGAACCAGAGCCTTGTTCAATTGACAGCATCTTTGTTCGTCTCTGTTTTGTGTTCAGTATCTGTTCACTGTCAGGATCTGATTCCCAAAGCAGAGAAGATGAAGAAATGATGACAGAAACCAGCAGCAGTTTTCAGCAGCATGAACTCTTTAGCATCATGTCACCATTGTCCTCATTGGACGGGTTCTATTTGACCTTCTGCCAAAAACACAGCAGCTACAGAAGAGGCAGAGAGAAAGAAAAAAGGTTTCCTCAGCATTTTCCAGCATTATTGAAGGACAGTAGAGGAAATGCTTTCATCTAGCAGGGAAACTGTCATGGACAATGTTCAGTGTTTCTTTGTCTCCCCCCCATCTCCCTCAGTTGTTTTACTCTCCTTCATTTATCCCAGCTGTTCATAGTACTGTAATGACCCCATGTCTTTGAGTTCCTGTTTGTTCCTTGTGGCAGTCTTAAATATGTCTCAACCTCATTGTCTGTGGTGTTCCTGGTTCAGACTGTCTATGAAACTGACCTTTCTTCTATGAGGAGGTGTCCTGCAATTCATCCTAATCCTGTTCCTCACCTGTTCCACACCAAGCTCATTGGAGCAGCTAGTGTCAGATTTAAATTTCTCACTCAGAGACTAGATTGGATGTTTTTAAAGAATAATTACAGACTAAAAATGACATGTACAAAAGCCCTGAAAGGCAAGAGAAAAAAAAATCTGGAAAAGAGAAGTTTTATATTTTTTTTTGTTTTTCTTTCTTCCCTAAAGGGAAAAGGGGGAAAAAAATCTGGATAAAAAACTTTAAAGTGTTGTTTTTTTTTTTTTTTTTACCTTTTTAAAAAAAAAAACTGGATTTTTTTCTGACATTGGGTTTGTGGAAAAAATGACTTAGAAGTCTAAACTAAAAGTATTTCCCTCAAAACAAAGGTCAATTAGTTTGATGGTGTTTGTGGTTAAAAACTCTTTAAGTTCCCCATCTACTTTCCAGCTGTTATAATTAAAACATATCTAACATATCTAACTGAAGTTCAATTCTGAAAAGCATTGACTGATAGCAAGGCTGAGGTTATCTGGGAAATACAGTCTTGACTCAAAGAAAGAGCAGTTATGAGGTTGTCCTACTGTATCATCCCTGCAATTAATTATTGATTGCTCATAAAAATACAAGGTTGATATGATAACCACATGCCATGGCCAATGAATACACAGCTTTTATAACTTATTTGTATCTTATTTTACTTTGAAAATATCAAATTTTATTTTTGGGAAATTGATTGTTGACAACCAAGCCTCTCTGACTATACAGCTGAAGAATACAGTCAACAGTGACTGTCGTATTACATCAATGCCTCTAGGGGCAAGGTAAAGTACTATGAGAACAAACAGATAAATTAGTCTTTAATTTTTTTTTTGTTACTTGCCTTTCAGGGCAAAATATAATAAAAAAAAATTTTCTTTTCCAGACATTTTTTCTTCTTGCCTTTCAGGGCTTCCGTAGACATGGAACTGATTTGATCCTTTAGAAGATCGTCGGAGTGACTCGTTGGTGTAAATAGAAATATCTATCCTGTAATAAGTGATCAATTATCAGATGAAATCCAGGTTTCTGTCTTTCAAGACTCTCCTTCCCTCTTCTCGGAAAAGCAGCAGAGCAGCAGGTTGCTTTCTCCCCCTTTTTGTTTTCATTAATCAAAATGAACTCCAGCTTTAGGGAGAGGTTCAGGGTTAACCCATTTAGCCCAAAGGGCAGAAAACAGAACAAGTTCAGCAAACCCAATAGGTTGTTGGGTTTAACACAAATTGTACATTTGCAGCAGGTGGAAATACAGAAATGCAGTTGGAATAATTGATCTGAGAAAGACATTAAAAAAGCTTGAATCTACAAATCCAACTATAGATGTGGAATTGGTTCAACAGAGATGATAGAAGGAAGCTCTGATTGGAGATGTTCAGTCTTACCTGCTGCACAGCTGCTCTGATTGGCTGTCAGCGGTCCAGCTCCAGTTCTGGATCTTTCTCCAGTCTGGGGTTCGCTCCTCTTCCTTTGTCTGTGGAGACATTTCTTCATCATTGAAAAAGTTCACTACCAACAGGGTGGGGCTGTCCTACTGAAGCTAAAGATGTTCATGAAGGTCCACCACAGACAGAGGACCAGAAGCTGGGTCAGAACAGTCTCCTTGCTGTCTGACTAGCTTCTGCCTATTATTGATCCAAATTGGGATAAACAAGGCCTTGAATCTGACAGGTATAAGGGGGGTAGAGAGCAGGAAGGACATGCAACTAATGGAGCCAGAACAGGAACCAAACCCAGGACAATCGGATCAGGGACTATAGCCTCGGCACATGGAGCATCTACTCTACCAATGAACCACCCAGAACCCCAATAGAACCTGAACTGGATCAGAGGCAGGGTGACGCTAAGGTTTGTTTGATGCTGGGAGGAAAGAGACGCCACAGAGCTGCAGATGAACAGCTGCTGGGAGAGTTCTGGTTTCTGAGCAACATGATGAAGCTCTGAACGGACCCTACCTGCAGCTCCACAGGTAGGACTGTGTGGACAAAGACACCAAGGAGCCCGATTCATGACACACTGAGTCTCTATCTTTGCTCATTTAGATTCACATCTGAACAACTTATGGGATATATCAGGCTGGAAGGAGAGAGAATGACTTTGGAC
>NW_015152386.1:39469-45287 GCF_000732505.1 Cyprinodon variegatus
CAGAACCATTCTGCTGATTCAGGACACACTGAGTCTCTATCTCTGCTCATTTAGATTCACATCTGAACAACTTATGGGATATATCAGGCTGGAAGGAGAGAGAATGACTTTGGACCTGTCAGTAATCTGTTGGATGCTGATGAGAAACCAGCAGAACAAAGTCCAAACCAGTGAGACGCCGAAGATCAACCAGTTCAGATTCTAGAGGTGCTATCTCTACAGAGTCACATTATCAGTTAGAAACTGATTCCTTTTCCCTGAGTCTGAGGGTCCAGGTTCTGCACTGAAATCTGGGTTCTGTTCTTTGGACCAGTCACTCCTCATAGACAGACAGCTGGATCCTGGAGGTTCTGCTTTCTGTCTGCGGTTCCTACCTCTGAAATACAGACATGTTGTTATTCAGATCACATCAATCAGTGAGAAACTCTGAGATAAAAACCAGAGAAGAAGAAGCTCTGAAAACAAACTGCTGCAGAGAAGCAGAAGGTTTAAAGAACTAGAGGGACGACCCAAGTACTGTTGTTCTGCTTTTCCCTGTTAACCTTTGGGAAGGTAATCAGCCTATTGGATCAACTTGTCCCAGTATATACGCTGGGTCCAGTGTTCCCAGTCCAGAACCTCCTGTAGTCCAGAGGCTTTAGAGAGCATCTCTGAACCTGGTTGCTCCTCAGATTCTTGGTTGCTTCTGTTTTCCTTCATCATTGATTCTCAGGCCTTCATTCAAATTCTACTGATTTACTGACTGACATCCAGTACTTGAGTTGGGAGGGGATGGCATCCCCCTTCTTAAAAAAATCTCAAAAATGACCATCCCACCCCCTGTGACTTTTTATCGATAAATGTTTACATGTCTACTATATATTAACAGTAACAGCAATAATACTGCCCTTTCAACGTTTGGCAGGCTGTGCGCTTACGAGTAGCCTGACTAAATTACGGTGGCCCAGAGGGCACATGCGATTTCATTTTCGACCTCAGTGATGGTTTTCTGAAAAGCATCATAGCCAAGCGGCTAAGAGAACCCGATTTGAGGGATTTCATTATTAAGAAAGCAAAAACTAACGCTTCAGGTAAGTCAAGAGTCAGAAGTAGTGATAGGTTAATGAGGCATCTTTAAGGGTTTCATTACAAAACTATTGATGCTACGTTAAAAGTGCCTCACAGAATACTGACACCTGCTGGACATTTAAAGACACTACAGGCATCTTATTAGACAGACTAAACTGAATTGATTTGATGACCTAGTGCAATGATATCATTTAAATTATTGTAGGTTATATAATATTATTTCACTTATATTTTTTGATGGACTCAATAAATAAAGTAAACATTTAGGAGAAAATGTGAATGAGGATGCTTGTGGACTAGGATTTTAGGATTTTGACTAATAGTCAATTTAAAATTAACTTTAATTCAGATAAGTTGAGTGATAACTGACAGGAAAAGGATAACACAACGAGTAAATTAAAACCAAAACACGGCTGAAACGTTCCTATTCCTTTTAGGCTCCAAAAATCTTGATACATTTAATGATAAACCACAAAAGATGAGAGATTTTTTAGCAGATGCATCATGTTGACATATACTTTTTAAAACACAGGTTACTTTGTATGTCATTTAGAAACTCATCTCACTCATCTATTGTCACATGACGTTCTTGAAACAACACCTGACATATAACAACCATACCATGCATGTTGCTTGATATTAATAGACTATATTAATTAGGCTATGTATGCTTAAAAAAACAAAACAAAAAACATCACCTTTTTTTTTTTACAACTTGACTACAGTGTATATATTTGAAAGAGACAAATGAAAACTTTCTGTAAAAGACTTAATTTGAAAACTGAGCCCTTATGATTATGCTACAGTTTGTTTTCCAAAAAAGTTCCAAAAAAGTTAAAAAAACAAACCACTGCCAACAAGGAAGCCCAACAAAAACCTTGTTATGGCTTAGAACATTGAAACCAGTTACCAGCATATTTCTAAGCCATAACAATTTTTTTATTGGGCTGTTTTATAAAAGCCTGGAACTCAACACTCACCCAGACATTAGCGTTATGTTTAAAGAAAAACTAAAGAACTCTTGATTTAGATGCATAAAATCAACCAGTTCAGATTCTAGAGGTTTTATCTCTATGGAGTCACATGGATCAGATAGAAACCGGTTCCTTACTTTATGTCTGAGGGTCCAGGTTCTCCACTGAAGTCTTCTCGTAGACCTTTGGACCAGTCACTCCTCATAGATGGACAGCTGGATCCTGGAGGTTCTGCTCTGTCCTCCTTTAGATCCCAATCTTCCATTTTCTGGACTTCAGTCAGTCTGAGTGAGAAACCAGAACCAGTCAGTTCCCAGTGGTTCAGGTCCAGTTAGTGTCCTGTAAAGCACGCTGTAAACCCGAATGCTCAAAATAATTAATAAATATAAGTAGAGTGAACTTAAAATATCTCTAGAAGTTCTGAAACTTGCAATTGCTGTTAACACAAACTTTTTCCAGGTTAAATAACTGTTAACTCAGAGTTACTTAAAATTATGTGGATTAAACATAAATTTATGGCTTGTTTTTGTTTTTAAAGAACTGAATAAATAAGCTGTTATGGTCAGAAACCCAGACAAGCAGATTAAGAATATGTTTAGGTCTTAATGCTAAACTACATCATGAAATTAATGTAAATATTTGCCTCAAAAAGATTCATGAGCAGTTAATATAAATAATACTACAATAACAACTATTAAAACTACTACTACTACTACTACTACTACTACTACTACTACTACTACTACTACTACCACTTGTATTGGCTTATTAGTACTACTACTACTTCTACTTATATCTACAAAATCTACTTCTATTGCTATCTACTATATTTTTATTATTATCATTAGTCCAAAAAGGAAAATTAAAAACAAGCCACTGGACTTTGTTTCCAAGTTTGAAAAAGTTTCGCTTCCCATCCAGGAAGCTTTCTCAGTTTAAAATGTCAGGAATAGTGTTGAGTTTGAGGTTTTATACAGTAGCCCAACAAAGCCTTGTTTTTGTTTAGAAAACATGCAAATTGAAACAGATGAAGGGGTCCATCCCTTTGGAATGGGGGTCGTTTGGCTTCTTCTATTAGACTGCAATGCCCCATATCCATCTAAGTGTTTGAAAGGGGATGCCTTTAAAGGGGATTTCAAGTCTAGATTCTGCAAATAGAGATTCTATCTGATGAGAGGAAACTTAGATGTTTGATCACAGAGTTTACATTTCAGCAACATCCCAACCTTCAAGGAAAGCTGGAGTTTCTCCTGTTTTAACTATTTTTTTCGCCTGTTCACACCAGATTCGTGATGTCTGAACGACATGTTGATATCTCATCTTCTGTAGCTCTAGAGAGAGAGAGCCTGCCTGCACGTGCACCCCCATCCGATTGGTCAGATGCTGATAATCATTGTGAGCTCAGATTACAGCTGCTTTCTTTTCTCCCCCTGCCTCAGCGCAAATGTGCAAAAATCATTACAGATTTTGCACTACCGCTCATAACATGTGTCCCCTAAAGGAATGCAGTGGTATAGAAATATACATAATCCCACGCAAATAGTTTCCAGGTGAGGAGTTCCATTTCTTAAGGTGGGCGTGGTATATATAAGGGAGCTGCGGTGTTCATTCAGGCATGTGTCGTCTTTGTTCTTCCACTGTGGGGCTTGCGTCCGGTGGACTCTGGCAGGGCAAAGCAACAAATCGCTGGCTGGTGCATGTTGGGTTGATGTTCTGGTGGTAACCTTGCACGATCTTGGTCAGAAAATCTAAACTGTAGTGTGATCCAAGGTAAAACGCCACTTCTCTTCCTCGGTCTTGCTCTGCTCCATCTACGTTACATTTGGACTGCGGCGGCATTATTATACGGTTTTGTTTTAACTATGAATTTTGTAGCACTTTGAGATTTTTTTTAAATGTAAAGTGCAATACAAATAAAATGTATTATTATTATTATTATTATCCGCCCTTGTTGAAGCGGTGTTTGGGGTGTGGTATCGGCACACCCATTTCATCTCCCGCTGTGGCGTGGCAGGGCCACGCCTGGTCTTGATGTTTTAACTTGCATTGTCTGATTTCTATTTCTTTATTTATTTTGTTTACAGCCATTTTGTTCCTTGTTTAGTTGGGCTGATATTGTTATTTTTATGATGTTATATTGGCTACTGTTTTTTTTGCAGTTGCTGAGGTCCGGTGGTGGTGTTGGTGTGGTGACGCTGTCTTCCTCTTCTGTGTGCTGTGATTCTTGAGTTTGGGTTGACTCATGCCGTCTGGTGTTTAAGGTTTTTTTTTTTTTTTGCCGTGTTTGGTGGATGTTGTCCCCATAGCGCCCCCTCCTGCCGGTAGCCCCACCTGCTGCAGCTTTTCCATTTTCTTTGATTTCCTGTTGTTTCATTTTTAAAAAGAAACTGGTTTTAAAAATAAAATTTTAAAAATAATTTAATAAATATATTTTTTTATAATTTTCAAACTGTGTCAAATGTTTTTATCCATGCATAACTGCACCTTTGTGCCTTAAATAAGAGGTAATATTCTCTGGGTGAAATTCCCAGGGTGGTGTTGTTGAGCAATTTACTAAGACTAAACTTCCACAAAATCTGAGTTTCCATCTAGTGTCTCCACAGGAAGATGAGGCTCAAAGCAGATCGCATGTTGAACATTTACGGTCGGGCGGTCCTGACAGAAACCACTTCAGCAATCTTGGTCTGAACAGAGAGCAGAGGATCTTAGTTCCTCTGCAAAACCAGAACCAATAGGCAGAAACACTGAGGTTTATTGCTGCCGACAGCAAGCAGAGCAGCAGACCATAGTAGAGATAAAGGAACCCTCTCTGGGAACAGAGAACCAATCACAGTTCATGTCTCTTTCTCCTTACAGAGAGGAGAAACTCACTAAATAACAATAAAGTTAGAATAAAATGTGATTTTACCTTTAATTTCTGACAGAAAGCTGTTTTAATCCTCCTGTTCTTCAGAGACCCAATGGATCCTGAGCTTCTGTTCCCTGTTCTTTACCTGCTTCAGGTAAACATGAGAACCAGCAAGGACTCAGCCCCTTCCACCCTTATTTACAGGAAGTCAGGTGAGTTTATCTCTGACTGGGACTGAACATGATGTGTTTAAGGACATTCAGTAATATTCAGGCTCATTATCTAATGGATATATTTATTTTCAAGGAGACATAATGATGGCCTTTGTTCATAAGCTGATATTCTTTTGAGTGTTGATTAAAACTATTTCATATATTGTAGATTTACACCTTTGAATAACAGCTGCATTTAAATAATTTTTACCACTAGTCAGATCATATGTATATGATCTGACTAGTGGTAAAAATTATTTAAGATATATCTTTTATGTCTAAGTAAAAGTATATAAATCTTGAGAATTTCAAATAAAAAATGTTTTCGTCATATACATAAATATGCTTTTACTTTTTTAAAAACACAACAAAAAATTATTTAAAATAATCGAATAAATACCAGCAGTAGTCATTTATTGGCAAAATCTTTCCCATCTTCCACAAACCTTATTAAAAGAAAAGCATCAAATGTCCCCTGATCTCAACAAACATAGGATCTGGTTCCTCCTTCCTTTTAAATCGTACTCGTACTCGTCGTCTCCCGCTTTATCCGGAACCGGGTCGCGGGGGCAGCAGACTAAGCAGAGACTCCCAGACTTCCCTCTCCGCAGACACCTCCTCCAGCTCTGCTGGGGGAAGCCCTAGGCGCTCCCAGGCCAGCCGAGAGACGTCGTCTCTCCGGTGTGTCCTGGGTCGTCCCCTGGGCCTCCTCCCAG
>NW_015152386.1:46367-55755 GCF_000732505.1 Cyprinodon variegatus
GGTCCCCCTTCTTATGGAGGGGAACCACCACCCCAGTCTGCCAATCCAGGGGGACTGTTCCCGACCTCCACGCGATGCTGAATAGACGTGTCAACCATGACAGACCAACAACATCCAGAGCTTTAAGATACTCAGGACGGATCTCGTCCACCCCCGAAGCCTTGCCACCGTGGAGTTTTAAATCAGTTCAGCCAAATTTAAAGAAAGGTTCACTCCAAGTCTGCCTTTGATTAAAGGTCCATTGATGTTTGTAGTCCTATTTAATGTGGAAATAATGGGGCTCTATTAGTGAAAACAAACTTTTGGAGCTTTTAATTAGGTTATAATGCTACTCCTACATCAAAATCATTATCAGATCATATAATTGCCAATATGCTTCTTCAAAAGGCTTTAAAAGCAGGTGTTGGGCATTTAAAAGGAAAAGAAAAAAAAAGTGGATCATTTTGTGGTGCATCTTACGTTTTCCACTTTAAAAGAGCAATTTGTTAGGGAAACTTTCCCCTTGAATTTTCAAAATCCTGATGCCTGGTGGACTGATTTGTTTAATGGTAGAAAAGCAATGGTGAATGGCACCGAACTACTTGAAGTGCCACAAATGGCCCCATAGGCCGTACTTTGGACACCCCTCTATATTAGGAGCCCATCGGTTACATCATGATGTTTCCCACTCAGATATGGGGGGGCGGGGTCCCAAACCAGCACATACCAGTAGAGCAGTCCTATCTATGACATCACAGCATGTTTACACCGACTCACAATTCCATTTAAATCAGTTTTTTTCACAGAGCTCCAATTCACAACACATGCCATCTCAAGGCTCAGACAATTCAATCAGATCATCCATCTGATTCAGTAGGGACAGTTTTATTGTTGGGGAGGTAGAGTGGGGCAAAGGCTTTTGCAAAAGGGGGGTGCACACACTATGAGAATGAATTTATTTCTAAACCAATCATTCAATTGTAGCTTCTAAACAATGAACATAGTTTTCTACATGTTATCTACAAAGGTAGATGGGATTTCTATGTAATCAGTAGTTTCTAAACCATCTCTAATCTCTAACTTGGCCTATGTATATAACATGTTCTATTGTTTCATCCTTCCTACAATGGTCACTATTCCTAGTTTTATGCTTTTGTGTTTTAAAAAGTGGAGGTCATCTCCATCCAAATCTCCTTCTTTTTATTAGTCCTTCCTCAAGTTCTCAGTTCTCCTGCTGTCCTGTGATGCTGTAAAACCATCTTCCTTTTCTTCGTCCATCTCACATTTTCTGCTGTTCTTTCTTCAGATTCTGGTTTTTGATTCTTCTTTCTCTGATTTACTGATATATTTTGGAAAGTTCTTCCTTTAGGTGAGCTGATTGTAACCCTTTATGTAATACCAGGGCTTAAATGGAACGAACTACATTTACTCACATAAAAAAATTTAAGCATCTTTGTCCAGACTTTGTTCTTTTTATGTAGTTTACAATTAATAAACATTTACTTTTATTTGAGTTGGTTGTGATAGAAGTATTTCACCTGAGATCACATCGAGTGTGTAAAATAAAAACTAATTATGGCAATGAAACCATCTTTTTTTCTAAGTTAAATCCTTTCTTCTCCTGTTCTTTCAGTTTTTCTATAATAATACTTCTTATTTTCCTATTAGCTTGTTTTCTCTGTAAAGTTGTTTCTGCCCTTTTTCCTGCTGTTTCATTTCCATCAACCCCAGTGTTTGCTGCACCCATAGAAATGTTCCTTTTAATCTCATCATCTGGACTTAACAATAGCTGCTGTAGTTCTAATCAAATGTCTGCTATGTTTTCTAAGTGGCTCTGCTGTAAACTCAGGAGAGCTGAACCTGAATCTGAGCAGCTCTACGTCGTATCACATTTATTTCTTCTATCCACTGTCCTGCTTCGAATAATAATGGTAATATTTCTCCTGTGTTTTCTGACTAATCCATTTGTTTTCCTTTAGCTCTTTGATATTGTGCTCCATTAATGGCTCTTCCTCTTTTCATGACTTATTGACCCATCTATGTAAAACTGACCATAATTAGAAGGACTGTTGTTATATCCCCTTACTAACGTTTTGCAGATTCCTTGCTTTGATCCTGGCCTTGACCATGATCTGTACTATCCAATCACAAGTAAGCTTGTTGTAACTTTACAGTCCATCATATGATAAAAATAAACATTTCTGTGTTTAGAGAGTGCTCTGCTGTCTCTAAAGGTGAAAGCTCCAAACATCCCTTTAGAGTTAATAGTTTGATAATACAGAGCCACAGATCTGATTCTGTTATTGAAGCACAATTGCAGTTATAAATTATAATAATTCAGATTTACAAGTGGTTAAACAAGCCCAAGTCCAAAGCAGGTTTGAACATCTAAACATTGGTGGTAAATTCATTTAATGGTTGATAATTGCTGATCTTAACTTTTAATTGAATTGTTTTTAGCTCAATCATCGAAATCTCATGTATTTTAGATATCCATTAATTGTGAAACATTGTGTTTAGAATAACTGATTATTATTAAATCTAACATTAAACTTTTGACCAATAACTGAGACGCTGAGTTTGATTCTGGAAACCAGTTCTCCCAGTTCAGCTCAATGGTTCATCTATAAACAGGCGCTGAGTGTCTGACGTCAGCGTTATCTAACAACATGAGGAGGAAGCAGCAAAGCAGGAAAAGAACTGGCACCAGTTCAACAGAACCACTGAAGAACTTCAGCTTTAAAATAATTGTTAAAATCTTTCCTCAAATTCAGTTTTTGTCTGAAGAAAAGAGTTCTGGTTCTGGTTCCCTCCACAGTCAACAGAGAGAAAACCCACTGAGAGACAGAACCTGTTCCTCTTGATCAGTTTCCAGACTCTACCTGCCTCCTCTGAGGCTCCGCCCCCTGTCAAGGTGTACTCACCTGTTTAAACATGTTTCCTTTCATTCCTTCTTCTCTTTGGATCAACAATAAACTGAGCTGTAAAACACTGAGGTCAGATTTAAACTTTTGGTTTTCAAGATGTTTTCTTAGTTTTTCTCTTATTTCCTGTCAACATCTTATTGCAGGAAGTAGTCTGGTTCGCTGGAAACCAGTAACTTCCCAGCAGAGATACTGGGAGCAGATCTGAGAGCTTTAGATGGACTTTAATCTCTCTTTCTTCTTTCATTCTGATCCGTTTCTATATGGATCATTTTCTCCCTGAAATCATCTTGAACTGTTCAGGAAATGTTCTTACAGTGAGCTTCACTTTCTTCCAGCTTGGAAGCAAAGAAAAGGTTGATTTCATGTCTGACTGGGAAATTTCCCGGCGGGCCATGAAGAGACCAGTGAAGGGCCCCAAAACCAGGGTCTAAGGCAGAGGGTTAGCTAGACTTACCCACAGCTTTAACCATTGTACTGTGATATATTAGAAAATATTAAGCAGGGTGAAATCAACTGGTTCAAATGGAAAACTGGAATACAAAATAAACACCATATTTGGAGGAAATGTTTCCTTGTATCAGAATTTCAACGTCTTTCATTACAGGGAATCATTGAGATATTCAAAACTGCCTATGAGCAAAATCTGTCACTCAGAGAGCTGGACCTACAGATACATTTAGTTTTGACACAAAGACACTGTTAAAAATATAAGCAGAGACAATCCATGCTTTGGGGGAAGCCAGAGGAGCTCCCAGGCCAGCAGAGAGATCTTGTCCCTCCAGGGGGTCCTGGGTCTTCCCCTGGTGGGACGTGACTGGAACACCTCCTGAGGTAGGTGTCCAAGAGGCATCAGAAAAAGATGTCTGATCCTCCTCTGATGACTCCTCTGGATGTGGAGGAGAAGCAGCTCAATTTTAACAGTAACTTAGCAACAAAAACCCCATGAGGTGGAATTCCTTCTCCATCTGTCCAAATCTACTGCTGTTGACACTGCAGGAAGTTATTTTACCTGTTTTAAAAATCTCTGTGGAAAAGCAAACCAAAGCTGTTTTTTCCTTGTTCTTTTCTGCTTTGCTCCGTCCTGTGCTCGTTACTTTTTATCTTGTCCACCTGTTCCTGCTGCTATTTAAGCCTTTGGACCCCAGCCTTTGAGGCCAGATTATTCTAGCTTCTAGCGAGACTAACTCTAGCGTTCTCTGTGTTTAGTTATGCCTGTTCCTGACCCATTTCTCCCCTCTGACTTCTAAGTTTTCAACCTCCCCTGTTTGCTATGTTTGTTTTTTTGTTTTGTTTTCTCGATTCCGCCTTCTGCTGAACTTGGACCTGTCTACTGAACCTGGGTTGGATTACCCACCTGGAACTTTTAGTTCCTCTGCATGCTCTGGCTGCTGAAGAATGCTTCTGCTCTTCTCTCCGGGATTTCTGGTGTTTGCTCAGTAAAAAGCAAAGGAGTTCTGCTTCTCTGGACAATACCCCTTCTTCAGGGCTCAGACTGAAATTTGCCAGGTTGATGGCTTTCATGCTCATTATTATTCATCTCTTGAGTTTTGAAGTCACTGACCTGAGCCTCTACTCCTGCAGTTTCCAGTGAGCACACCATAGTAGAAGAGCAGCTGCACGCTACTTCAATAAATGCTCTTTTAAAATAAAACTGGCCCTGTTTGAATTCATGGGCTGTGCCATTAGAAGGCCAGATTCTAACGCCGATTACATCATAGTGCGGCGCCGAGGTCTGTTCGGATTCCAAGACTCTTCGTTATTTGGCCTTAAAATGCGTCCTTTAATTTGCCCGATTTAAAGGACGGGTCCAATGTATCCTCGCTATCCTTGGTTTACCCAGGATTCATTGCGAGACCAAGCAAGCCAGCTGCTCCATGATCAGAGGAAACGTTACTTGGCGCCGCACAGTGGTGAATATTGCAAGTTCAGTTTAATATAATACAAGTATGTGAATAGTTCTTTCTGAAATGAATGAAAATAGTTGTTTTAATGGTTATGAGTCAGATATGTGGCGATAATGTTTGATTTATCTAAAGGTTTTTATCTGTTACTGTGTAAATGAGTTTGGCTGTAATTTAAGGATAGATTCTAATATATCTGCAGGGTGGGGACTATAAATCTGATAGGATTTTAATTTTTTATTGCTGTTTTGCACAATATGCTTAACTAAGTATTTTTTGTAGTTAAATATTAGAAATTTTGCAGATATATTTTTTATACATACATTGTTTAGATTTACTTATATATTTATGCCCCTTTTATGGAATAGAAAATCTCTTTATTGTCCCACAAATTTGCATCAGCAGAAAGATTATTGAAAATGGTCACACAAATGTGGACCTTAGAAAAATGTATAAGAATAACATAATAGGGAAGAGTCAAAATATAAACAATAAAATCCTGTAAAGTGTTTTAACAATATCAAACAGCGCACCTGGAGAATAAATAATTAATATCCAGCTATGGACATTTTTACAGTAATGGATATTTTAAAATAGCAGCAACATCAGAGATGTGCGAAATGACAGCAGCATGATTTTATTTGTTCCTGCTAACGGTGGTTGGCACCTTTGTTCCCCTCTGGATTCTTGTGAGTGTAGTCTTTGTTCACTTTACAATAAAAAATAAAGAAATAAACGGTTTTGTAAACTTTGGCATTCGTTCTTTTCCTGCTTTGTGTGGCAACTGTCACGGTTGCTAAGCAACATAGACTACAGCGGTGAAACCCGCCGAAGGGTAGACCTGTTAGAATTCACAGCGAAAACTACTCCGGTCTCCTTATTTTATGGACTTCGAAGGATCCAGTCTAGGTAGGCCGCGTCCTTGGAGGATGCAGCCCATAAATTCAAATAGAGACACTGTCTCTCGCCTGAATTCTGGGTCCTATGTTCTGAGTCTTCTAACAAGTGAAATATGAAATTCATGCAACAACAAATGAAGTTACTGGAAATGACTAATTAGAAATGTTTGGACAGAATCTAAAGCAAGGGTGACATATTTTAGAAATTGATAGCTCATTAAAATAATTGCTGAAAAATGTGATGTAATCTTGATAATGAAGGTGGAAGGTTGTGGTGGCAGCATCATGCTGTGGGCCAGTGGTTCTGGTCCATTGCTCCAAGTGGGAGAAACAATGATGGAGGACTACCTCCAGGTTCTTCAGCTTCACCTCCAACCAGCAGCTGGATGGTTGGAACCAGTTGGTTGTTCCAGTCAGGTCAGAGTCTGCAGCAGACTGAGCTGTCAGCTGTAAGAACCAGAGAACATCTAGAAAAGGCTCCAGAACCCCAGGAGACCCAGAGGAATACTTTCCTCTAGGATTAGTTCATCCTCTCTGTCTCAAGATGGAGGCTGATCTGAAGGAGTGGACCCATGGTAGTTCACTTCCTATTTCACAGGAAATTAGCTGACTGCTGTGTTTTCATCTCCAACAGAAGCTTCTAGAATAAAGGTTTGATTCTAGGGAATAAATATTTACTGTTAAGAGTTCAAATCGATCTGACAGAAAATCACCAGAAAGAAAAAAAAAAGCCTTCAGTTTTCCTGCTTGAAAAACTCTTGTAGTCAGAATACATGGAGCTGCAACCAAGAACACAAAGACTGAAGCTTCGTTTACATTCACTGATTCACTCCTGTAGCTGCACCTAGTGCTACATTGGAAAACCAAAGTGTTTAAAAGCTCCGTTTGTAAACAGAAAGTAAAGGTTATTGTTGAAGGAATGAAGTGATTCTAGTTTGACTGGAAAGTTTAGAAGTAGCTGCAGAATAACAGACTGTAGATCTAGATCAGTCAGGCTTTTTCCTGCTGCTGCTTCTAAAAAAAATGAAACCTGTGAAATGCTGTTTTAAAGCTATTAAACCATAACATGTGATAATCTGCTCATTCAAATTTAACCTCATTGAAACAAACTTAACCTCACTGAAAAATGTAACTAAATGTAACCAAATTTTACTTAACTTAGGTTAAAGGGAAAAAAATATCTAAACATCAGATGTTCATCATGTCAACTGATTTCAAATATATAATAATCGTATAAATGTTCCTTTAGGCACAAAACGGATGAAACTTTGAGATAAAATTTGAAGTTTTTTCAGCACCTTAAATTCAAAGTTTAACTATAAAAAACAATAAACTTACAGTTTGCTAAAACTTCTCAAAGTGTTGAAGAGACTGGAAAGGTGAACCTGAGGCTGAGCTGCTTTCTGGATTAAGTCAGAGCTTCACCTGTGATGGAGGCGGAGCCTGAAGAGAGACAGGTAGGAGGGACAGCAGCAGGTTATCTGAAATGTTTAACATTGTTCAGTTTGTATCAGCGGTTTGATCTTCCTGTCTTGAGTTCATTTCTTATGTTGCTCAGAAACTGAGAAGGAAAGCCAGAAAAACTTGTTTGCAGGATCTGAACATAAAGGCTGGTTGTTGTGAGATGTGTCTGACTTTGTCTTTACATGGTGTTTAAACATCCCCTTTAAGGAGCAATAATGGATTTTTAATGCAGTTTAATCTTGTTTTGCTGTCGTGTTTAAGCTTCATAAAAAGCAGGTAGATTCAGATGCAGCCTGTAAATCCCAGTAAACCCAGTAGTTTGTCTGAACATCATGCTGGTCAGTGTGATGCTTGTTCAAAGACTAATCATTTTACAGGTAAATTTATTGCTGCTGGGATGTTAATGTATTTAAGTTAAATGTCTTGTTATTGGTGTTTCTCAGTGGTAGAACAGGAGTTTGACCAGTTTTCTACTTTACAGTCAGGGCCAGATTTAGGAAATGTGGGGCCCAATGCAAAGACAGGAAGGGGAATCTCTGAATTTAGAAGACAACACATAAAACAGACCTACTATACAGATATAGAGGCACTCTTAGTATTATAAGCATTCTGTTGGCATTTTAACGAAAGGATTTTTATCAAAAACATAATTAATGTGCACAAATAATGAATAATTGCATTAACCATACATGGAAACAGAGTTCAATAGGGCCCCCAGGAACTTGGGGCCCTAAGCATCTGCCTAGTATTGCTTAATGGTAAATCCCCCCTGATTGTAGTTAAAGTGTCGTCCAGCATATTACTTCTACTAACATCATCAGCTGCATTGAGGGAGCTAACTCATGATTTCAACTGGATCTCAATTAAATCCTGTTGGAGTTATTAGAAAAATACCTACCTTCACTGCAGTACTATAAAATACTTGTAACCATTGGGCTTCCTTCATTACTCACTATCAACTTAATGTTAAATAAATGTAATTACAACATGAATCTGTCATGATCTTGGCGCTGATGGTTTGGTTTTTTTCCTTTGCTCCTTGCTCTCCTGTCTAATTGGTTCTGCGGCTGATTATCGCCGATCATTTCCCCCTGGTTCCTCTACTATTTAAGTTGTGTGTTTGCCTCCCATCATCGCCAGGTTATTCGTGTGTTTTTGTTATACGTTCCCTAGCAATCTGTAGTCTGCCTGTTTTCCTGATATTGACCAGTTTTCTGTTCTGAGGATTTCGAGTTTTTGCCTTGCCCCTTACTGCTCTGTTTGTCCTGTCTGATCCTGGAGTCTTCTTACTTCGGCCTTGGATTTCCCTTCTGGACTCTGTTGCTGCTCGGCGTCTGCTGCTCGCTCTCTAGGATCTCTGGGGGCGTCGCCCGCTGCAACTGCGGTCAAGGCTCCGCGAACGGACTGAACTTTGAATCAGGTCAGTGACTTTGCTCCAAGTCGTGTCAAGCTCCTCATCCAGTCACTGATCTGTATTCTCCCATTTCTGCAGAGATCCGTCCCGCAGCAGACGAGCAGCCCCGCGCACCTGTCTGTTAATAAACGCTTTGAACTTTCCCACTGCCTGTCTCGCCCCGAATTCTGGGTCTTACATTCTGAGAGCATTACAGAATCCTTCAATTTAAAGAACTGAACCAGGCAGAGTTAATTCTACTAAAGTCTCTATTGTTGAACCAGAAAACATTTTTGTATGAGAACTTTTTCTGAACTCTTAGATCTTTTCTATGAATTTATTTAAACCTTCTGATATGGTCAGAAATAAACAGAAACATTTTTATGGGATGTTTTTTGTATGTGAATTATTATCTATTCTCATTCTGAGGAATAAATATCCTAAACCAGTAGCTCCCCCTAAACCTCCCACTGTGAGGAATCAACCAATATAGCAACCCAGTCTCATGGGAAAATGTACCCCCACTACGTTGGTCCACACTGCAAAACGTAGTGGAGGTACATTAATGGCCATTTTTTTGTGGTGCTGTTACGTTTCTTCTGCCTATACGCTTTCTATTGTTTTACGTCCTAGTCACGTGACTTTCAAGATTCCAGCTGGGAGAAGAAAAAAATATATATAGATGGCCGACATTCGCTCATTTTTTTGTGGAAAGATTAATGATTTGAGTTTGTTTTTGCATTAAAATGAGTTTTGAGCTGCAATTTGTTTGGATATTATGGAAGCTGCCATTATGGAAAAAGTTACTGAACAATTAACTAGTGG
>NW_015152386.1:59617-61239 GCF_000732505.1 Cyprinodon variegatus
CCACTAGTTAATTGTTCAGTAACTTTTTCCATAATGGCAGCTTCCATAATATCCAAACAAATTGCTAATCAAAACTCATTTTAATGCAAAAACAAACTCAAATCATTAATCTTTCCACAAAAAAATGAGCGAATGTCGGCCATATATTTATTTTTTTCTTCTCCCAGCTGGAATCTTGAAAGTCACGTGACTAGGACGTAAAACAATAGAAAGCGTATAGGCAGAAGAAACGTAACAGTACCACAAAAAAATGGCCATTAATGTACCTCCACTACGTTTTGCAGTGTGGACCAACGTAGTGGGGGTACATTTTCCCATGAGACTGGGTTGAATATAGCCCCATCCTACAGCTCCCCTACCTGCAGCACCTTCACCATGTTTTCAGTCTCAGACCAGCAGCAGCTCCATTACTTCGTCATCTCCACCGTTCAATACATCCACTAGTTCTGGACCCCAACTCCCCTCACAGCAACGCCAGAGATGGATCAGGAACTCCTCTATCAGCTCATCTTCAAATAGATCTAGTTTCCACTGGATGTTCTTTTTTCAGCTGAAGGTTTTCTGGTCCTCAGATGAGGTCAAGGTCCTGAACATCAGCTGGAAGATGCAAATTGTTTATTCTATGAACTCAGTGGAGGAGCTCATCCTTCTTTCACGCACAGAGAACTTGAAGCTCTGAACATGAAGCTTCAGTCCAAAGCAGTTAGAATAAGAAAATGGTAGATTATAGAAGATTTACGTTCATCTAATCACTTTCATTAAAAATTTATGTATTTATCTTAAGTTCCCCACGGTCAGAGGTGACCTTTTTTCCCCCATCTATGAACAATATCTCTAATATATCTTTCTTCCTCTACTGTAAGAAACATTGAATACAGATTTCAGCAATTCCATGTGTCGTCAAATATTTTTGGGATTATTTTTTTAAGATAAGCTGCCACGCTGATCAAACATTTCCCGAAATTATAAGATGGTTCTTTCATCAAAGTTTTTATTATTTTCTGTTAAATAAAGAGGAAAACATGAATTCTGACTTTTTACTAATACTATTAATTAAAATCTGAGCTACTTTCTGAGCTGCTTGTCGTAGAATGAAGGACCCAGTATTCCAGGTGAGACAGTCTGTAGGAAAGTTTAAAAGGTTTATTAACAAAAATCGAACAGAACAGAACAAAAGCACAGGGCTCTGGAGCTGCGGCTCGGGGGGCTGCAGGAGGTGGATGGGGCATGACCCACTCACTGACACTCTTGGGGAAGAAACACAGGTAAGTGACCACGATAATCTCAGTGAGTCACGTATCTGGTTTCACAGTTGAGTCCATCTTCTTTAAGAGGTGCAAACTAGCCAATCGGTCTCCGCCAAGTGACGTCAATTGTTTACCTCGGGCGCGGTGCATCGTGGGAAAACCACCATATTAGGTGGAAAGTCGAGATAAGCCACACGCGGCTGTTCTTTCGGCACAATTATTTACCAGAAATGACACGATCATGTTGTGTGAGAGGCTGCCAGTCCCGGTGTCGTGCCAAGGTAGTTATCCCTGTGAAAATTTGTATCCCCTCGTCGGGAGCGCGCACGGAGTAGGAGGAACAACCCGAGTTAACTCCGCTTCAATTCCAATGTG
>NW_015152386.1:62313-68105 GCF_000732505.1 Cyprinodon variegatus
CCTGCTATAATCTGTTCCCCCTGTCTAAATCAGACAAAAAAGGAGCCATTTGTCAACTGTCCGTGTGCTTCCAGTGACTTATGTTTTGAATTCCTCGCAAGTGTAGGCACTGACGCCAAACACTAGGTAGTTTGTTATGTCCAATGATGAGGTCGGAGGCAGTGAAGTGACGTCGGAGCTCCAGTCTTTGCTGCGGAGATCATAAGGATCTATGCCGTTAATATCCAACAGTTTCGACAAGTAACGGTTAAGTAAGTTATTAAGTTTTTGCCGGTACGGTAATTTCGCATTCTGCATACTTTTTTCCATATAGTCAGAGAAACAAACTCAATCCTTTAGTCCTTCGTTTAGCTATGCTGAGGTTGTTTACGCTACGCCTTCTCCATCTAAAATAGCATCTTAGCAACAAATGTCATGTGACTGGCGGAGACCGATGGGCTGCCAATCAGACGCAGCGTGCGTCACCCAGAGGTGTTCCGATGCTGCAGCCCCGGAGTACATAAAGGAAGCCGATCCAGGTCAGGGGGAAACAGAGCACGCCGGAGAAGTCAAGAAATCCAAGAGTCCACAGCAGATCAGAAGTTCTGACCCAAGCAGCGTTTATTTTTGAATAATGAATCTTCTATTAATTGTTCAAAAATGTATGATAAATTTATATCATTGCTGTAAATATTATTTAATGTTTCATATCTTATTTATTTTATTATTTCCCATAAAGTCCTTCTATTTCAATTTTGGATTCCCAGTCCTTTGCTGAAATTATTAATTTCATACTAAGAAAAATGATCATTTAGATCCAGGCCAGTTTGACCCAAAAACTGATTTATTTTAATAAAAACAATAAAAACATGGGAAAAAATCTAAAATCTATATCTGAAAACAACTTAGTTTAGAGGACTAAAATATGTTTATAAAATATATATATTTAAATACATAACCACTTTTGAAAGAGATCAAAGAAAAACAAATGTACTCATACTCGTCGTACTCGTCGTCTCCCGCTTTATCCAGAACCGGGTCGCGGGGGCAGCAGACTAAGCAGAGACTCCCACACTTCCCTCTCTGCAGACACCTCCTCCAGCTCCGTTGGGGGAAGCCTTAGGCGCTTCCAGGCCAGCTGAGAGACATAGTCTCTCCAGCGTGTCCTGGGTCGTCCCCTGGGCCTCCCCCCGGTGGGACGTGCCTGGAACACCTCCCGAGGGAGGCGTCCAGGGGGCATCCGTAAAAGATGTCTAAGCCACCTCAACTGACTCCTCTCGATGTGGAGGACCGGCTTTACACTGAGCCTCTCCTGAATGATCGAGCTCCTTACCCTATCTCTAAGGGAGAGCCCAGCCACCTTGCGGAGAAAGCTCATTTCAGCCGCTTGTATCCGGGATCTCGTTCTTTCAGTCATGATTCAGATTTCATGACCATAGCTTAGCCTTTTCGCTCAGCTCTCTCTTCACCACCACAGACCGGTGCAGCGTCCACAGTATTGCAGCAGTCGCATCGATCAGTCTATCGATCTCCCGCTCCATTCTTCCCTCACTCGTGAACAGGACCCCAAGATACTTGAACTCCTCTACTTGAGGCAGGGACTCTCCTCCAACCTGAAGGGGACAAGCCACCTTTTTCTGGTAGAGAACCATGGCCTCGGACTTGGAGTAGCTGATTCTCATCCNCTCTCCTCCAACCTGAAGGGGACAAGCCACCTTTTTCTGGTAGAGAACCATGGCCTCGGACTTGGAGTAGCTGATTCTCATCCCAGCCGCTTCACACTCGGCTGCGAACCGCCCCAGCGCACGCTGTAGGTCTTGGCAGGAGGGAGCCAGCAGAACTACGTCATCCGCAAAAAGCAGGGACGAGATCCGCTGGTCCCTAAACCAGACCCCCCCGTCCTTGGCTGCGCCTAGAAATCCTGTCCATAAAAGTTATGAACAGGACCGATGACAGAGGGCAGCCTGTCGGAGTCCAACATGGGAACAGGTCCAACTTAATGCCGGCAATGCGAACCAGACTCCTGCTCCGTTGTACAGAGAAGAGATGGCCCCTAATAAAGGGCCCCCGACTCCATTCTCCTGAAGCACCCCCCACTGAGCGGCACGAGGGACACGGTTGAATGCCTTCTCCAAGTCCACAAAACACATGTGGACTGGTTGGGCAAACTCCCAGGAACCCTCAAGGACCCTAGAGAGGGTGTAGAGCTGATCCACTTTTCCACGGCCAGGACGAAAACCACACTGCTCCTCCTGCAGCTGAGGTTCGACAATCACCCGGACTCTCCTCTCTAGCACCCTGGCATGGGCCTTTCCGGGGAGGCTGAGAAGTGTGATTCCCCGATAGTTTGAACACACCCTCCAGTCCCCCTTCTTGTGGAGGGGAACGACCACCCCAGTCTGCCAATCCAGGGGGACTGTCCCCGATCTCCACGCGATGTTGAAGAGACGTGTCAACCATGACAGCCCGACAACATCCAGAGCTCTAAGATACTCAGGGCGGATCTCGTCCACCCCCAAAGCTTTGCCACCGTGGAGTTTTTTGACCACCTCGGTGACTTCAGCCTGGGTGATGAACGAATCCGGCCCCAAGCACCCTGTCTCTTCTTCCGCCACAGAAGGCGTGTCTGTCGAGTTGAGGAGATCCTCAAAGTATTCCTTCCACCGCCCGACAATATCCTCCTTCAAGGTCAGCAACTCCCCACTCCCACCGAAAACAGTGTTAGTGAAGCAGTGCTTTCCCCTTGGGAGACGCCGGACGGTTTGCCAGAATCGCTTTGAGGCCAGCCAATAGTCTTTCCACAGCCTCTCTGAAATCCTCCCAGGCCCGAGATTTTGCCTCTGCAACCGCCTGGGCCGCAACACGCTTGGCCTCACGGTACCTGCTTGCTGCTTCAGGAGTCCCACAAGCCAGCCAGGCTCCATAGAACTCCTTCTTCAGCTTGACAGCAGCCCTTACTATTGGTGTCCACCACTGGGTTTGGGGATTGCCACCTTGACAGCCATCGCAAACCTTACGGCCACAGCTACGGGCAGCCGCATCGACAATAGAGGCAGAGAACACAGCCCATTCGGACTCCATGTCTCCAACCTCACGAGGGACCTGAGAGAAGCTCTCCCGGAGGTGGGAGTTGAACACGTCCCTGACCGAGGGTTCCACCAGACGTTCCCAGCAGACCCTCACTACTCGTTTTGGCCTGCCGAGTCTTTCAGGCTTCCTCCTCTTCCAGCGTATCCAACTCACCACCAGGTGGTGGTCGGTGGACAGCTCCGCCCCTCTCTTCACCCGAGTGTCTAAGACATGCGGCCGATCATCGACCTTTGGCCTAGGGTGTCCTGGTGCCAACTGCACTGATGGACATCCTTATGCCTGAACATGGTGTTCATTATGGACAATCCATGACTTGCACAGAAGTCCAATAATGAGACACCACTCGGGTTCAGAGCTGGGGGCCCGTTCCTCCCGATCACGCCCCTCCAGGTGTCACTGTCGTGTCCCACGTGGGCGTTGAAGTCTCCCAGTAGAATGATGCAATCCCCGGGAGGGGCACTTTCCAACACCCTCCCCCGGAATACTAAGAAGGCCTGGTACTCCGTACTGCCGTTCGGCCCATAGGCCGAAACAACTGTCAGAGTCCTCCCCTTAACCCGAAGGCAAAGGCATGCGACCCTCTCATCTACCGGGGTGAACTCCAACACGAGACAGCTGAGCTGGGGGGAGACAAGCAGCCCCACCCCCGCCCTCCGCCTCTCCCCGCGGGTCACTCCAGAGTAGAAGAGGGTCCAGCCTCTGGGTTATAGAGCCCTGGCCATGTGTAGAGGCAGGCCCAACTATTTCTAGCTGGTATCGCTCCACCTCCCGCACAAGCTCGGGCTCCTTCCCCGCCAGTGAGGTCACATTCCATGTCCCCAGAGCCAGTTAAAGCGCCCTCGGATAAGGTCGCCGAGGACTCTGCCTCTGGCTGCCGCCCAATCCACTTTGCACCAGTCCCTCATGGATTCCCCTGCAGGTGGTGGGCCCACTGGGGGATGTCCTCGCGTCGCTCCTTCGGGCTGGGCCCGGCCAGGTCCCGCGAGGAAGAACCAGACCACCAGGCGCTTGCCGACGAACCCCTACCCCAGGCCTGGCTCCAGGGTGAAGTCCCGGCTCCGCCGTACCGGGCGGCCTCACTTGCCTTGCTGTATTTCTCGTCATGAGGGTTTTTGAACCACTCTTCGTCTGACCTGTCACCAAGAGCCTGTTTGCCTTGGGAGACCCTATCAGGGGCATTTCAATTCAATTAAATTTCAATTCAGTTTATTTATATAGCATCTCAAGGCACTTTACAGTTCAACCAGATCATACAGTCAAATTGATAAAAAGTTTTCTATCTAAGGAAAACCAGTTGATTGCATTGACTCATTGACTCAAATACAGTCCCTCACATTAAGCATGCTTGTAGCGACAGTGGAGAGGAAAAACTCCCTTTTAACAGGAAGAAANCTCCACAGGCCTACAGAAATCCTACCTAGTCTGGAAAAATAGTTTACTGCTGTATAAGAGGACTGTTTGTAAAGCAAGAGCAGCATACTTCTCCTCATTAATAGAGGAGAATAAGAATAATCCTAGATTTCTTTTTAATACAGTTGCCAAACTCACCCAGAGCCATAGCTCTGTTGATCCATCCATTACAATTGCTCTTAGCAGCAAAGATTTTATGGGATTCTTTATAAATAAGATTGATCTTATTAAAAATATCATAAGCATTCCTCTACCTGCAATTGTACCTGAGGTAGTCATGGAATCTGAACCGGGTTTAGACTGCTTTGGTCCAATTGAGCTTTCTGAATTAGCAAAATTATTGACAAACAAAGGCAAAATCTCCAAAAATACTGTTTGGCCTGTCTTCCCAAAGTAAAAGTTGTAGATGATCCAGATGAGGTTATCTGTGTATCATACAAGTTTGGAGGCACTACAGTTATCTATAGATTAATCATAGCTCATTTTATACTTTTTCTAATAATAAAATGGAGGTGCCATTTGTCATTCAGGCTTTGGGAAATTCCTCATGAAAGTATTATTTTTTCAATCCAATTAATGTGATATGAAAAACATTAGATACACATGAAATTAATGTGATAATAATCCGCCTCTCCCTGGTGACGCTTTTGAATATTTCTCTCTGATTATTTTGCAACTTGTAGACGGAGCATTTGAGGAGCAGTGAGCTCTCCATAGGGTCCAATGTAATTCTCCCAGCGAGATAGGAGACTCGCTTTGAGTAAACTACGGTTGTAGCTCACTGTCTGCCTTGCTGTGGTTGCGGAGAGGTGTCAGTTTTGTAGAATAAATCATCTGCTGACTAGATATTAATCCGGAAAAGCCGAATCTGTGAATATATTGCCAACTTTACTGCAGTCTCATGATGCTGTCTGCACGGCTGAGGCGGATGAGAGAGGAGAGAGAGAGGAGAGATCGCTTGAGTTATATTTCCCCCCAAATAAATAAGCCAGATGGTCATTAGTAGAGCTAGTTGTATTTAATTACAAATATATATATGTCTGCTATATAGCATATATAGCAGACAGAGACAAAGGGAGGGTTAACGAGCTGACAAGGAGCAGGTGTGAAAGGAGACAACAAGGGAGCCAAGGGGAAAGGAACACACATACACAAGAAGGCAACAGAGGACAACAGAAAAACATGAGAACTAACATAAATCTGGAAATTACAACAAAACTGGAATTGAACCAATAAATCTAGAAAAAAAAGAGCAAAGTAAAGAACAACAGAACCAAGACCATGACAAATTTCATTTTTTGTCGGATTGGTGA
>NW_015152387.1:0-1050 GCF_000732505.1 Cyprinodon variegatus
TAAATACAGAAATGGGACACATAACTGAGAGTGCGCCTTTTAGTCCGGTGCGCCTTATGGTCGTGAAAATACGGTAGATTCAATGCGCTCATGTTTCCTTGATTCTCCTATTTGGAGACAAATACAAGTATCTACTACGGTGTTTTTTTTTGTTGTTGTTGTTGTTTTTTTTAGTGGACCCCAAAACTCTTTTCTGTATGATGAACTGTATCAGATCAGTAACAGTAGGTTTGAGGAAAGAAACGCCTTTATTTTTATTGCTATTGTGTTCAGTCTGTTTATAATATCCAGTTATGAGACCATAGCGGACTGCTGCTGAACTGGTTTTACTGCCCCATATGTACAAAGGGGGTAAAATGTATTTATTTAGGCGCATTGCAGCTAATAGAATCTGAATCACATACCTGTTACTGCGGAAACTTTACTATCGAGCTATTGATCTGGACTCCTCGAGTGGTACCACCTACGGTATTTGACCTGTAGACTGTGTCTGATCTGTATGTTGGACAGTTGATTTAGATCAACTGGTGAGAGTTAATGTTTGAGAGTCCGCTGATAGTTTAAATCATGTTTGAATTCCAGAATATCAGATATTACTATTTTTTCCTTCTTTACTCTTAGAACAGAGTGGGGTCACCCCGTTAAGAAATAGTTAGACAGTAGGTTCTGCGTAGCTATTAAAAGAGAACATAAAACCAGATTCCGTAAAAATTCAAAAAATGTATCCACTGGACTTGGTTTCCAAGATTTGAAGACGTTTCGCCACCTCTCCAGGAAGCTTTCTCAATTCAAATGTCTGGATCCGTAGTGAGTTTGAGTCTTATATAGACAAAGCCTTGTATTGCTTGGAAACATGCAAATGGTAACGGATGAATGGGTCGTTTGGTAACATCGTTAGCTTGTAATACCTGAAACCTGTCTATGATTCTCAAGGTCAGTCGTTAAAGGGGGGGATTGCCGTTAAGGGGGTTACCATTTGCATGTTTCCAAGCAATACAAGGCTTTATCTATCGGTCTCCGCCAGGTGACGTCATTGTTTACCTCGGGCGC
>NW_015152387.1:3980-6662 GCF_000732505.1 Cyprinodon variegatus
ATGAGCCAAAAAGCAGAGACAGGACCAATTGTCAAAATTTTGGTGTCGATCATTTGATTTCATCCTGGACACTACAGAAAATGGGCTAAAAGTGTTAAAAACCGGAATTCTCCTTTAAATACCTTTGTGATGGTGACTTCTTAAGATCTCAATGTATTTCGTATCTATTAGATAACACAGTAATTTGTAGTTCTTTGAGTCTACAGCAGTTTATTTCCTGTTTGGGGAAAGGGGTCCTGAAAAAAAATCAGCAGTTTTCCAGCTGTTGCCACCAGTTGTAATGATGTAATAACGTAAAATCAAGGGCCCAATGTAAAGGAAAAAAAGTTTCCCTTTAAATTGTCTTTTATAATTGTTACATTGTGCTTTGTAGACGATGCCACTAAAAAAGAAAACAGACATAAGGAGCTATTTAAACAGTCAGACAGTAAGCTATGATGATAAAAGGTTGTGTTACCTTTAATCCTTTACTATTTAAAACCCACTTGTATGATAGAAACATTATATGATTGTAGGAAACACAGATATAATGATGCAGGGCAGCCTCAGGGTGAAGCAGCTGCCCTTCAGTGCTGTATTATGGAAGAAGTGTGTTTGAAATGTTACCATAAAATTAGGGCTTCAACTAATTATTATTTTGCAAATTGAAACGTTTCCTCTTGAGGAGTTCTGGATGGAGAATATTGACAGACAAAAACTTTTTTTTATTTTAAATGCAAAACGTTGCTCTAGTGAGTTGCTCTGTCGGCTAAAGGCACATTTTAGTGGCCCTATACTCTAGTTAATGATTAATCAATTACTAAATTAGTTGACGATTATTTTAATAATCCATTAATATTATTAATTGTGTCAGCCCTAGATAAAATACATAAAATGGGCTACACAGTGTAACTACAGCCCAGATGTACAACTTGTAAAGTGAAGTTAATATTTTAAATGCTTAGTGTCGGCTCCTCTTATAGTTCCAGTGCACATGTAAATACAATACATTTATTTGCCTTCCCTTGAATGTATTATTTTGCATGATACAGAGTGAGCATATTGGATAAAAAAATAATACCGTATTTTCACGACTATAAGGCGCACTTAAACAAAAAAAAGTCTTTTTTTTCCCTCAAAATGTGCGGTGCGCCCTATGGTGCGGTGCGCCCTATGTGTGTTGTAACTGCGACTTTTGAGACCACCTCATTGAGGAGATGATGAAAGAGTGGCTGAATGTNCAGTTGTGTCCTGTTCAGCCACAGGTCGACCTGCTCCCACTGTAACACTGACTGTTCTACAGCAGAACCTCAGCTTCTCCCACTACAACAGCAGCAGTGTGACCCACAGCAACGGTACAGTCACCGTCACCACCACAGCTCTGCTGTCAGCTTCCAGCAGCACACAGGTTGGATGTTCAGTGTCAGTGCTCTTTGCTGCTCCCAGAAAGAAGCTGATCACTGTTCCTGGAGTTAAAGGAAAATCTGATGATGGTCAAAGAGCATCATCTGATAGTGAGTATTCATGTTCATGTACTCTTTAAACCTTCCCAGCTTAGCTGAGGAAGATTTTAACAGGACATCATATTCACAAAAATCCCTTGAAACACAGAGGTAGCAGCATCATGCTGTAGGAATGATTTAATTTCAGATGGGACAAGAAAGCTGTTAATTGTAAGCTAAATGGACCTAGAAAAAAAAGGTTAGAGGCTTAATAAGACGTTAGATTAAGAGGCTGATGTTCCAACAGTTTAACAAATTTAAAGCTGCAGCCAGAGCTGCAAGATCCATTCAGTTCAATTAGGATAATTTTTATTTTATGTTATTTTGAGTGACTCTTTAAACCTTCCCAGCTTAACTGAGGAAGATTTTGACAGGACATCTGAGTTGTTAACAGAAGGAAATGTGATTGAAAAGTGTTTCAATTCTCAAATCCTAAGAAGATGAGGCAGGGGGCATTTGTGTGTGTGTGTGTGGGGGGGGGGGTTCAGTTGTGTCCTGTTCAGCCACAGGTCGACCTGCTCCCACTGTAACACTGACTGTTCTACAGCAGAACCTCAGCTTCCTCTTTTTTTTGGAAATATGATTTAGCTCGTTTCTGCGCAGACTTACCAAGTGTTGTTTCTTTTCAGGTTATCAGTCACAGATTATTCTCATCATCGCAGCTCTACTTATCATTATCTGCATTGCTGGTGTTATAGTTTTGATCCTTCACAAAAGGTGAGACATTTCACTTCCAATAGGCAGACATTCTATTTATAGTTACGGTATATAATGGTTCACATGCATGACACTTCTGTTTTCTTTTTAGGAGTTCAAAGAGAAGAAGCAACAATGATACTAAAGTTTGATCCGCTTTAAGGAGCAGAGCATTCCAGCATTACATCAGTCTCTGGGACTGTTGCACCAGTGATGTGAATAAGCTAAGAGCAGCTGCTTTCCATCCAGTCACCGGATGTTGGACAATACACTGAATTTAACCTGCATTAGATCACATTTCTCTGAAACTGCATCACTTTGCACTTGAACTTGTTTACTTGTTTTGTTGAATGTAAAAAAAAAATTACATCATGAATATGATACAATGACAGAAGCTTTGGGAGGAAAGAGAGGAATATCTGCTCTGCAAAAGGAATCTAAGGTTGGTGATGTTGTGTTGGACATGGATGAGCAGCTACCCAGAGGTGAATGGAAGCTTGCCAGA
>NW_015152387.1:9770-11101 GCF_000732505.1 Cyprinodon variegatus
GCAAATAAATTCTTTAAAAATCAGACAATGTGATTTTCTGGATTTTTTTTCTCATTTTGTCTCTCATAGTTGAGGTATATCTATGATGAAAATTACCGGCCTTTCTCATCTTTTTGAGTGGGAGAACTTGCACTATTGGTGGCTGACTAAATACTTTTTTGCCCCACTGTATTTAGACTATATTTGGTTAAATAGGAACTGGTAAGTTTAAATGCAAACCTTTTCAAAGTGGAAAAAGTCCTAATTCCACATTCATCAGAGCCAGTGATGCTTTAAACATTGATAAACAGCATCTAGTGTTTGTAGTGCTTATAAGATTTGTATTAATGTAGGAAGAAATTCTGCTGTTCTCTTTAAACAAGATGAGCCCTGATGCTCACATTAAGCATAAAAAAAGATCATACATATTTTTGCATAGGACCAATGACATCAGACCAATGAAACTGAAGACCAACAGTGTCCTTACCAAAGTTGAATTCAAACCTACTTCCTTGGTGCAGATAGTTGATCAATTCCAAAATCAACCTTATTTCATTCCTAATTTAACTTAACTTGGACGTAATTTAACTTCTAAAATTGTCCATTCCTTGTCAGTCTTCATACCTAAAGCTGAAACACCTTTGCTGGACTTGAAAAGATGAAATGTTTTGAAAGAAAACAGGAGGGATTGGTCAGAGATCATTCTCTGTTTAAATTAGGCTTGACAAACTTTTGTAGTAGAAGACAAAGTGCTGGTCTTCTGGCAAAGGTGGGTTAGATAGTCTATAAAGAGCTGTGAGGTAATGCGTCTGCAGTTTCTCTGCTTCTCTTTAAAACAGCCAAGTAATTTAACTTCTTTACAGGTCTAGCAGCTGTGGTCCAAACCCAGCTGAATGTCTTAGCAGTAGAGGGTGAAGATGCTCCTCTCAGCTGTCAGCTTCTGGAAACTAAAGATGTCCAGCAGGTCACCTGGCAGAAGGTCATTGGGAGCAAAGAGAGGAATATCTGCTCCTACAGCGAGTATTTTGGTCAAACAGTGAATCCTGACTTTAAAGATAAAGTCCAGTTTACAGAAGCTGGACTGCAGAATTCCTCCATAGTTATCAGGAAGGTTACAGAGCAGGATCAAGGATGTTATCTCTGTTTGTTCAACATCTACCCTGATGGAGCTCTAAGAGGGAGAACCTGCCTGAATGTTTATGGTAAGAGCCAGACTGTATTCCAGGGTTAACTTCTATAACAGATGTTGATCATGATGTTTGTTCTTCTCCCAGAGCTGCATGAACCCATCCTTGATGTCAGCAGATCAAAGTCTCCTGCAGAGTCAGTTGTGTCCTGTTCAGCCACAGGTC
>NW_015152387.1:14426-16190 GCF_000732505.1 Cyprinodon variegatus
CCCTTGTAACTTTAAGAAACAAAGGTCCATCACCTCCAAAGTTTCAGGAGCTAGTTGTCATAAAAGATGCTTATAAGCCAAAAATGAAAAAGCTAGGACCTTTTTTTGTCTGATTTAGCCAGGGGGAACATATTATAGCAGGTTTTTTTCATCCCATATTGCCAATTCTGGCAATATGGGATGAAATAAAACGCCTGATGTTAGAATAAAGACTGTTTTTTAAGGATAGTACAACATAGATAAATTGTAAGTTACTATAAACACAAATATAGATTTAAGTACTAAATTTCACACAGGAAAAAGTTATTTTCCTTCTGGATTTAATCTTTAATGATTACACATACACTCCATTTTCTATTTCATTTTTATTACAAGTGTAACACGGGGGAATTACCCGGATGTGGCCCTAAAACCCACTAGTAGACCTCTAAAAATATATTCAAGCAGCCTAGGGTCTCCCAATTAAAAGTACATAGGTAGGTCTGGCTTAAAATGAGGAAGCAGAATTAGTATACAAATTATATATTTTATTTAGGATTCTTTTACAATTAGATGTCAAACTATATATATTCTGCTTTAAAATCCAATAAGGCACAGGAGCCCGTGACAAAACAAGAAGCAATCTGAGACTCTAGAAACACACTGCAAGCCACGTTTGTAACACACAAGATAAGACAAAATCATTAAGTCAGAAAAAAACGAATCGGACGTTGCGTCACCCAGTCCGGTAGAGCTGTGCCCAATCAGCTTACCGTATTCATAAAAGAAATAAATTGTTGTTCTGGTTCTGTAGTGCCTGTGCTACAACCCCAACTCTAGAGAAAACCTTTTAGTCTATTAACCAAGAGCATAAAAAAGGGTGCCATTGGTGAGAGCATAATATGCAACAGCAGCAATCTGTAACAACCAAAAATGACAATAAAGTGTCTGCCGAATATAATAAAGCCATAAGGTAAAAGAAAATAATGTACCTTCATCAGCCACACACAGGGGTATATGCAGACGCTGCAGTGAAAACCCACAACTCTTCCAGCAGCCCGAATATCCAGGATCCAAATCCTAGTGTAGCAGCACGGCTCCCCCTTATGCGACAGAATCTAATGCACACCAAACAGAGCCGACTCTCATAGCTTGCTGGGCACACCTAGTGCCTATATACGCTAATGAGCCTGTCAATGCCGTAAAACTGACATGAAGGTAGAGAAACAGGGCATTGATGTGTTCAAGGGCCCGAAACCGATGGGAATTTACACCCAGTAAACCACCCGGTTAAATCCAACCCCCCTCTATGGATCGGTGCAGTTACTGAGAGACGATGGGGGATTGGAGTGTTTGCCAGCAGTTTTACGAGTAGATCTTCTAGGTCCAACCCTACTGCTTTGAGAGGTTTGTGGAGACTGTGGCACTTCAACAGGCGTCCGACCTGTATGGATAGCTGACGGTTCTGGTACCAACGGCGTGGTTGAATTACTGCCAGTCTCCCGGAACCCCAGCCAAGATCCAGACGCCATATCATCCTCATCAATGTTCTCCTCAGGTGCCCGCTGTGACCAATCATATGTGACCAAGTGTAAAATAAATGTAAAGAGACTTAATTAGTAGTAAAATATTTGTACGTTTATTTGCAGAAATATAAAAGCATCATTATTAGTTGTTCTAAAATCTTATATAAAAATATATGTGGCAAAACAGTTCATTGATGGGCTGTATTTAAAACAGGACAAGTATACAATTGGCTGAATTGGGGTTGTGCAAATAGCAATA
>NW_015152387.1:20989-62350 GCF_000732505.1 Cyprinodon variegatus
CATGTCGCTGATAACTTCTCTCTTGTAGATGCGCTAAAATCAACCAAGTTTGCTGCTGAGAAAAGGCTACGCCTGGAAATCAGTTCTATTAAAGAACAGATCCAAACTAAGAGAGTTCGTCAGGTTTTGTGGTCAAAAACTAAAGACCAGCTCGCCGACTGCTTGACAAAGAAGGGAGCATCCACAACTTTGTTACTTAAGGCTCTTTATGAAGGCTGTTGGGCCGTATCATAAATGTAGTAAGAAGCTTGTTCAAATTTGTTGTTAAAAAGTGAAGATTGGCTTAGCAGTATTGCTAAATAGCTGTGCTTTGCTATGTGTTGTTTTGATGCATACGTTCTATATTTGATGCATTCAATTCATTTCCCTGTGGATGATATAGTGTGGTACGACTCTTCTGAACTCCGTACAACTCGCATAACTGTTGTACCAGGACACCTTCAAAGTTCCTCCCCTGGTCCGAGTGGATACGGGCCGGCACCCCAAAACGGTAGAACCACTCACGAACCAGAACCTTTGCCACAGTTGTTGCTTTCTGATCACGTGTTGGGACAGCTTGGGTGAACTTCGAAAATACATCTGTCATCACCATCACAAGCTCCCTTCCATCACGGGCTGGTTTCACAAGTGTAAAATCAATGGCCAACAGCTGATTTGGTCTTGAAGCGAGAAGGTGTGCCTTGAGATAACATATGTTGTGAATTCGCGCTATATATAAAATAAACTAAATTGAATTGAATTATTCTGGAGATGACCGACTAATAATCTCTATTTATTCACTGGATTGCTGAGAGGGCGTTGGTAGTAAATGGTGGTGTGAAGTCACCAGCCACCATATTGGTACTCCCTAGTTAGATTGGTTGGAATGTAAACAATATGTGTGCAACAGCATCAAACAATGATGATGTTCTCATTTTCAGGGGCGCTTAAGATTTGAAAAATAAAGATAAAAGTAAGTAATTTCCCTCTGGGATTATTAAAGTATTTCTGATTCTGATAAACTCATCACTTTGACACTCACTTGCTGTTTCATAGAATCTGTAGGCTATTGTAATTTATGGTAAAAAAAAAAAAAATAGGCACATTAAATTGTATATTCAGTATGAAGTCCATGAAGTATTAAGGGAGTATTAAGATGGCAGCGGGTGGCTTCAGGTTTTTTGACCTATAAGTGATCCAGAGCATAAATAGAGATCAGTGTGCCCAACATGAATAGTTTATAAGATGGTGTTGTTTTGTTCAAAATTGTATAAACAGCAAAAGGTGCTGTATTGTGTAATTGTGGAGCCTAATTTCACCCCCCTTACTTATGAACAAAAACAAAGACTTCTCAACTAATTGTGACTTTTGTTTAACATGGTTAGATTAAAAATAATTTTGGATTCCTGGATTTATATTTGTAAGTTCAAATGGCAAAACAGGGTGGTCTAATGTGATGTCAAATTGAAAAACTGTAGGCTACCAGATGTTCTCAGACTTCTAAGAGAATGTTGTGGGGTTTCTGTCTTCAATATGAAATCACTTGGACCAAAATCTCAAAGGTTTTTCTGGACCAGCAAGAGGCAAAGAACATTATTTACATATTTTACTTTATTTTTGAATGACAGTATAATTTTAGTGAAGTTGTACTTTATGAGCAGAAAATCATGCGATGCTTTAAAGCTTTTGTATTTTGATCCATGGTGTCAAACTAATCAAAATGTTCACTTTTATCTAAGATAATTGATGATATTTTCATCTCTTCCTTCTGTTTTTTCTGGTAGAGATCATTGAGCGGAAGCAGGAGGGAAATACAATTGTGCTGCCCAATCAGAAAAGCCTCTGCTTCAGTGATGTAGGAAAGAGGAGTGACTGTTGATAAAAAATGATAATGAATACCTAGAGAGCATAAGTGAGGTCAGGTAAGTTGGGAGTTCACTGATCACCTACAGAGGATTTGTGAGAATTTTAAAAAGCTTTTTGCAACTGATTAACTGTAATAACTGTGTCCTTATAAAACTATTTTATATAATATCATTAAGCTTTTAACCAAAACCATTTTTACAATATTTTATGTAGGATTCAGTTTCACTGAATCATCTATATATGTTTTGGTCTTTGTCTGCAAGTTTAGGTTTATTCATTCTATTTTATGCAAAGATTATAACTGCTTAAGATGATGTATAAATATGTATAAAGAACTCATAGGTGCCCATGCAGTGTTTTTATGATCATAGACACAAAAAAAGTATCTCAAGCAGTAGTTAAGGATTTTTTATGTACAATATTTGGGTTGGATTTATAACTTTCAAGGTGTTTTCTTAATGGCTCACATGTATTGTAGAAAAATGTGTGCATAACTATATGTATATATTTACTTAGTATTTACTTAAAATCTGCTGATCCTCATGTGAGCTGACTTCCCCACATCTTGGCTGTGTTGAAGCAAATTTTATTCCTCTAGTGTCCCGCAAAAACCTTATCTTGTTAATTTAAAGATACAGGAAGTCAGATTATTATTACCCAGATCTCCTAAAAGTTGGGTGTTGGATACCCTTCTCACATTTTTTCCTTACCCTGTTCTAAACCTCATAAAAAGTCAAGCTGCAGCTCTGGGAACATTGTTCAATGACCTAATGCTTTCAAATGCTGCTTTTGCCTTTGAATAAAGTTATCTTTTCTTTTTGCTCAAACAGTGTTTCACTTATTGATAATTGGAAATTTCCATAACACATCTGAAAGAGAGGTTATAAATTTAGTTTGCAGACCTAACTGGTCAAAAAACAATAGGATGTAATGCAAGCTATTCAGTTTCAAAACTTCAATCAACTGCATGACAAACATTTACCACAGTTAACAGGTTCCGCATGAATAAATCATATAATAGTTGGACTGCATTTAGAAGAAAGAACTGACTTAAGAAACAGCCACTGCATTAAAACTTCATAGACTCTGAGCATAATTTACATTGGAACAATTGCACAATAGTTTAAGCCAATGGATCGTTAGATAAAACTATGAGATTAGTTTCTCTAAAGGAGACATTTGGGCAAAAGCAAAAATATGCAAATCAGTCAGATATGGTAGTTGTACAGAAATATCTTTAACAGACAAGTTGCTGCACATCAAGTGTTGTTAGGTGAAAACTACACTTCCTGTAGGGGAAAATAAAGCTGCTCATGTTAGGTGTAATTTTAAACAACTAATGTTCATGGGTGTTTTTACTTAAAAAAGAGAAGTGACACAAAAAATGAAAAAGAAGCAAACAGCCTCCATCGTAAGCAGAGTTATCCTTGGTTGGTATTTGAATATGTATCTGTGATCTGATGGACAACATAGTTAATGTGGTAAATGATCGGTTTGGACTAAGACGCATTGTTAATTTTTTTTATTTAAATTTAACTTTTAATAACACAAGATACTGTATTGAAAATGCATTGTTTTACATAAGTGTTTACTGCAGTAGAAAAATAGCGCCATCAATATTTTAACACAGCACAGACAGAGTATACATATTAAGGTATACTTTAATTTATTAAGGTATGTTTTAATTTAGAAGTTGACATTAAAACTACGAAATAAAATTCTCACCTAAAGCAATACAGATTTGAAACATAATTTACAAAAAAGCATTATGTTGATGCAGTGGAGTGCCTTAGAAAAGGGGTTTACTGTACAACACCGTTCATATCTTCCCGCCCTGAAGCACTTCTGTTACAGTTATCCCTTTCAAACGAAAGCTTTCCGAGAATAAGAGGTTGTCCAATCCAAACTAAGGAAGTAGCAAAATAATGACAAATCTATTGCTTATTTAACAATATAAAACTACAAAAGAGGGCATGAGAAACATTTGAAACTTTTTTGTCTGATGTTGCTTTGCATATTCAAATAAAGAACATCTAATGCAAATAGACAAAAGGTGCAATGAAAGGGCTGAAATTATGAAATTATTTTTTCTAAAGAACAAAAGCCATAAAAGTGTACTTTAAAGTAGTAAATAACATTTTAAGACAAGAGGCTTTTGTATATACTTACAGATCAAATTTTTCCATTGCATCATTGTGGTGCTGTGGAGGGGTTTTAGCATATCTAGTGGTGATGTCGTCCTTTTAGGATGTGAAGACTCTGATATTTGGACTGGTCGGTGGTTCCCCCTGGGGTAAAGTTGAGGTGAGAGGCTTTGTGGGACTGTGGGATGTGCCTCAACTCGTGCCGCTGAGTTGGAGGTGTTGGACTGTGTCATCCTGTGGCAGCTCTTGTTGTTGATTGGCCCATTTGGGCTGTGTGGACTTTTCTTTAAGATATTTGGCCCCTAATCTCCATGAGGTTAGGGTTCATTGGGGGTCTGGGTCTGGGGTAGTTTCTGATTTGGGGCTTCTGATACACTCCCTGATGGTGGGTGTTTCAATGGCCCACTGCTTTGTTGATGTCCCCAGGTATCCAGGCCTGGGTGCTTGGGTGTGTGTCACTGCCAGCTCACTCTGGTTGGCCCAGCCTGCTGTGGAGATAGTGTGTCTCAGGATCTCAGGCATCTGGGTACAGTGAATATTAAATGACCTGTACCTATATAACTCTGGGTCCCTGGGCAAGACCCTTAACTCCCACACTGCTCCCCGGGCATCACACAATGGCACCCACTGCTCCCCAAGGGGATTGGTTAAATGCAGAGGTACATTTCTCCAACTTCAGATCAATAAAGTTCAATTATTCATTTTTAGTTTTTCTATTCTTTCTACACACTCACATACTGATCTACTGGAGATGCACATACTTACAGAAGCTGGACATTTATGTTTAAAATATTCCTCTGTTTGTTCTTACTAATTATATTCTAATTTACTCAGACACTGACTTTTACATTTCCATTTTTTTATATTTCAAGCTCACTCCATGTTTAAAGAATGAATTCAATGAGTTTCCCTTTCTAAAATGAACAGTTTAGATATATGAAATTTTTCATAGTATTTATTAATTTATGTTCCTTTATCTCATCCTGAGATTACCCAAACAAATTTTTCTCATTGTCAATGGTAATTTCATTCAAATTGTCCAGATAGATAAGTTGCATTCAGCCTATATAATGTGCCTGATATTTCCATTGTCCAGCATTAGAGAATTTTCTTCTTCAGCAGTCGGTGTCTTTAACCCTGAGCTCTGCCTAAATCACCCAGCCAACCAACTAAGAGACTCAGCTTTAAACCAAGAGACAAGGGTATGCAGCTGTTTGTTTTCTGATTGAGTAGATTATTATTATTCATTATTCTCATGCAGTGGTTAAGACGTTTAATTGTGTTTGCAGTATGAAGTTTGAGTTGTTTTTAGTATTTATGCTGCACTTCTATACATAATCTGAGTCATTGTACATGTTCTTTTTAACAGTGTAATATTAACATAAAACTGTCAATGCAAGCCGGGATTTGTAATCTCTGTAAATTTATTTTTTTCCAGAGAAACATGAAGTTCCAGTCCTCCCTGTTATTCCTGACCCTGTTGTCTGCCATTGAGCTCAGCCATTCTGTTGACTTTGACAGATTTTTGAAGTTCAAAATTCAGCACATCATCAAGCCTGATGAAATGGAAAAGGGGTGTGATGCTGTTATAAACAGTAGACAGATTCGAAATGAACATACCGGTAAATGTAAGCCTTTAAATACCTTCATCCTCCACTCTGTTGAGAATGTTATACCTGTTTGTGAAAGTGGGGTGGCTATCACTGGTAAAAATTTAAAGAAGAGCAAAGGGAAATTCCACACTGTTCTCTGTTCACTCAGTGGTAATGAAAATGATAATCCTTGCCGTTACACCTCAATAAATGAAAATGAAAATATTGTGATTGCATGTGAAGCTGGAGAACCTGTACACTTAGAGGACCCCAGAAAATATTCTCACATTATAGTGAACTAACTGATGACGTGTAATTCTGTTTTCCATGCTGACACCAAGGTGGTTTTATGCTTCACAATTACTTGGGTGTACTATTCCAACTTTCTAACAATAAGACTATGTTCACTTGTTTAAAAAAATGTGAATTTTAAAATCAAGTTGTATTGTCATGCATGTCATATCAACCCTGAATAAAAAAAAAAAAAAAATCTTTTGCCTTGCTTTTTAAACTACAAGTGAAAAAACTAAGTTTTAAATATTGCATTTCTGTCACACTTAATCATAATAACACACACTGAAGTTTTTTGTTGTATCATGAAAAAACTTGAGCATAGAAATAGTCTTTGCACTAATTTCCAACAAATATTTATAATATAAAGCTTTCCCTAACTGTAGAAAGAAATAAATAAAGAATAGATTATTACTAATAGGGTTTACCCATAAAGCAACATTTTTTAAATGATTCTATTTAGTTCAAAATTCAGAGGCTTATTCATATAGATACATAAAAACTTAAAGGAATAGTACACCCAAAACATGATTAGCCTTCATTTTCTACTCACCCCCATGCTGAACAACACTCTGGAGTACTTTTTTGATATCNAGTTGCATTCAGCCTATATAATGTGCCTGATATTTCCATTGTCCAGCATTAGAGAATTTTCTTCTTCAGCAGTCGGTGTCTTTAACCCTGAGCTCCGCCTTAATCAGTCACTGTTCTCTGTTCACTCAGTGGTAATGAAAATGATAATCCTTGTCAGTGCGCCGAAATAGCAAGAGAAGAAAAAATTGTGATTGAATGTGAACAGACAAAACCTGTACACTTAGAGGACTGAACATTCTATTCTATTCTATTCTATTCTATTCTATTCTATTCTATTCTATTCTATTCTATTCTAGAACTAGTGATGTGTAATTCTTTTTGCCTGATAACACCAAGGTGGTTTTGTTTCGCTATTACTTTGATGTAGTATTTCAAAAATATACTAAAAATAAGACTTTGATTAATTGTTTCAAAAAATTTTATTTTTAAAATCAAGTTGTACTGTCATGCATATCATATCTACCCTGAACAACAACAAAAAAAGCTTGCCTTACTTTTTAAACTACGAGTGAAAAAAAGTCTGCTCTTTCTTGTTTACAGAGTTTTAAATATTGCATTTCTTTCACACCTAATCCCAATAACACACACTGAAGCTTTTTGTTGTAACACGAAACAACTTGGGGGTAGAAATATTCTTTTAACTAATTTTCAATAAATATTTGTAATGTTTATTTAATTATTTTTTTTATTATTTGATTTCAGCTCAAAATTCAGGGATTTATTCATATGATACATCAAAACTTTTAGGATTTAAAAAAAATGCTAAGGAGTCAAGTTATTGCAACATCAATAATGCAATCATTAATTATGTGCTCATATATTACATTTACAATATATAACATGCTATTTTTAATATTTTGGCCACAACCATAAAATTACTAAAAGTCAGACAACATAAAGCTTGGAAATATGTTCAATGCTTCTATTCATTCAGAGGATGTTTAAAGTAAACAGATAGATTTAGTGTAAACTCCATGACAGTAGTTTTTTTGTATTTTTGTAGCATAGTTATTCCCCAACTGGCCTTGATGCAGTCCTTAGTGTCTGTACTTTAAAACTAATCAACATTAACAAAATTTATGTTTGGTGTATTTACTGTATCTGTTTTGTGTTGAATTAAAAATCCTCTGGAGTTTCACAATAAAAGCAGAGAAACCATCATCCCACAGATACCAGCACAAAGTAATTGCAATTTAAAGAAAATCTGTCTGAAACAATAAAACAAGCCCAAGCAAGTTTATTTGAACAGACCCAGTCACATAGGATCAATAAAATAAATTAATATACTTAGATATTATTTTATATTTTTATTTTACATATCCAGTGTTAAAAGTATGTCTAGTGTTTTTTATTCATCCATTTTCTAAAAGATACTTTTACCTCATTAATGTGATCTTAACTTTAATGCTTGTGTGGCTATATAAGTGAACTTAAATTTCTCTAATGATGTCAATATGATGCAGGACTTAATTAATTAAATTAATTGCATTTTTTTCATCAGTAACCTCGTTACATGCTACAGGAACTTTAGTCTTTTCCTTCTCAATTCAAAAATAAAATATTCTCAGCATATTTCAGGAATATAAAGATATGCATCAGTTTTCCCACCTGGAAATGGTGTGTGTATTATTTGAATATATTTATCTTTAAAGAAAGAGTCATCGACAGCCATCGACATCACTATAACTCAACTGTAAAACCCTGGTTGGTACCCTGGACCTGGATGAAAACTGCCCTGCATGTTTTCAGATGTTTCCCAGTTTTAGATAACATGATTATATTAATTAACACGAATCTGATGAACTGAAATCTTCTGATTGAGGTGTGTTAAAATTATGGAAACATGTTAAGTTAGCGTTCAGGAGTTAAAAATATTTAAAAAAAAACTACTGCATTGACTGATCAGTGCTTCTGGAACATCTATAAAACAATAGATAACTCTTGTTCATTTACATAATCTTGAGGCTGCACCACGTGTTGCCTTTCTCTCCGCCTTTTTTCAGTTTTCACTTTTGAATTGCACTACAATGCCACATGGAAAGAATCTATGGCTAATTCTATTTCTTTTTACCTTTGGAGGAGCATTTCAGAAAGGTGAGAATAAGCACTTCCAATGCTTTTGTATACATTAGGGGGGATTTTTTTTTAATAAATAATTTAATGCATTACTGACCAAGTGCAATGGAGTCATACTTTCACTTTACTCAGTCTCTGAAGTCCAGTCTTTTCCCCAACTTTAATTAAATAAGAATTGGATCTAAAACCGTAATTATCAACAAATGGAATGAGGGTCTGAAATACTTTGAGGTTGAAAGTTTGGTATTTCTTGCAGAACCTTACTTAGCTTAGTAAAAACGTTGTGTTCAGATCGATGTAAGCAGGTCCAGACCTGCCTTCTTGTTTTACTAGTTTAAAGGGGTGGAGCTCACCTTTAAAGATAACTGGAGTACATTTTAGATATAAATCTCCTTGTTGTTTTAGTATCAAATATCAAATATTGTTATAATTTTTGTCTCTCAGATTGTAGATATTAATCTACAATTAATATCCATGTTTACTCCTTTCTTAATTTTTCTTTTCTGATTTCTAATTTTTTTAATGCTCTTTATGGTAATTATAGTTTTTATTCATGAAAATTCCAGGATTAAACCTCTCATGAAATTAGATTATAATTTTTTTATTGAGCTGCACTTGTGGCCATTCTTTTATGATCACTCTTCAAAAACAGTCACCTGTGTTCTATCTGCATATTAAAACTGACTATCTAGCTATCTATATTTGCCAATATGGCGAAGACACAACAATGTGGCCAAGTGAACAAGAGTGCACAGCATGTTACACCCACGCAAAGGCCCATAGAACATGAACAGAAATATTTGTGAACTGAGTAAAGGAGCCTACAGGGACAGCTGGAGTTAAAAATAAAATCCTTTTACAGCTGAGTATTTTTAAAGGAATGTGGGAGAAAAAGGGAAACTTTTAAAAATAAGTAATACATGTTTAAGTTCAGAAGATTTTAAGGCAGCTTGTATTTACTCAGGTGCTGTGGCAGATTATTCAAGAAACTTACATAATAACATTGTCATTTTTAAATCCGTGTTATGGGGCCAAGGCAGAAGCTGCATGTTGCTGAAATGGAAACTTTCTCTGATTACTTGGATCTCAGTCGCACAAAGATTTCACATTTGACTGAGACTAAGGGGTGTGGTTATCTGCACAGTTGGCAGAGTAGTTAAGCAATAGGATTGCTTCATAGTGACATGTTTTTGAGAAACGAGTTATGCAGAAAACAACATGAAAAATAGCTTTTGTAAAAGATTTTTAGGAACAGATGTGATCAGAGAACCTGGAGCTGGTTTCAAGCTTGTGGGAACTGCAGGGAGTTTACAGTAACTGTGGGAGAGGTTATGATCTTGAAATATGAGCTAACACACCCAATCATCCATTCTGGATATAAGAAGGATGACTGGGATCCAAAGCTGAGGTTTTCTCAGCGTAAGGGTGTATTCTGGCTGAGAAGGAGCAGCGCTGACAGGACCAAAGAATGCAGGAAAAACAATCCTGAGGCAGAGAAGCAGACATTAGGCAGACATGACCAGGAGATGGGACTTGACAACCAGAGGTTAGCAAACATTCTTAGAAAAACCAGAGACTCAGGAGACTCAGCACCAGCTGGATCCAATCAGCGTGGAAAATGAGCACTACATCCACACACACACAGCAGCACAGCATAAATATTGCCATTGACTGATAACTTTGAAATAACACAAGGCAAATTTACTTACAAATTTAACTTAACCCACATGCAGAACACCACAGGAGACTGATAAAAAGTTTAATGATTTATTAAAGAGAAATTCACAATAATGTTCATGAGCAGGTTCTGGTACAGGTCCGGGACAGCAATCACTGAGAATCTTGATGAGGTTCAGACAGATCACTGGAGAGGGGGAACCAATTGGGTCCAGAGACAGTGGGTTCAGCAGAGAGCTCAGCAGCAGCAGCGTCTAGCTTCAGACTAGTGGGTTTCAGACCTTGAATAGATGTCCTAGCTCTCCCTTGAGAGTTGGCTGGGGAATCCAGACTGATAGTCTTCAGGCAGGCAGGCAGGTTTCCAAGCTAAGCTCCTCCAGAGCTTCAAACTTCAGTCGGGCTTTCCTGTAAGCAAAGAAGACAGAGGCTGGTTAGAATCTAGTTACTCTGAAGAGTAGACAGAGATTCTCAAGTGAACAGAGGCTCAGGTTTCGCTAACCAAAACTGGTCAACACTCCGGCGAAGAAGACAGGTCAGACTGCTGCTAATGTAGGAGGTCTCCTGATGGGCTGATGATCCTCAGGTGTGCTGGAGGCTCCAGCCCAGGAGACCCACAGCGCTCTCTGCTGGAGACAGGTGGCAGATCTCCAGATCCCAACACCTTTGTCCACAATGGATGTGTAATAACTTGCACTGGGGAAATGCACATGCTCTCTTGGCTGTGTATGTAATGCAAAGGGTTTGTTGCAACAATGTGTGTCAAGGGGTTAAAGATTACCAAAACTGCCTGATCTACTGGAAAGGAGGCAGGATATTAAATGAAAATATATTGTATTGCAGTTCAGAGTAGTTAGAGACCCGTTCAGGTGGTTTAAGGCTAGTGAAGCTAAAAAAAATTATCTGCAAAAGATAGAGACCACTTTCTCAGAACGTAACCCCTGTACCTTTTGAAGATGTAAGCTACCGCAGCAGAAGACCACAAAGATTACCTCTCTTGTTGGCTAAGAACATAGCAATAATTCACACGGGTTCATTAAAGTTATAGGTCTCTAAATATGCTCCTTGTTTTTTAGAGTATTGATTTTACAAGCAGTACTCAAAAAATCATGCCTTCTTCAGGTACACAAAGCACATGTCAACCAGATGAGCAAACTCCCACGAAGCCTCAAGCACCCTGCAGAAGGTGTAGAACTGGGTCAGTGTTCCACAGCTGGAAAGAAAACAAACACTGCTCTTTCTTAAGCTAAGGTTTGCAGTTGGCAGAACTCTCCTCTCCAGTCCCCTAGCATAGGCCTTCTTTGTAAAACTGAGAGGTGTGCTCGCCCTGTAATTGAACCACACATACTGTCCCCCTTTCTTGTCAAGGTCAGTCAGCACAGGGCCATTGACCCTGATGACAGGAAGAAGCGGTGTGTCATCCACTCCCAAAGCCTCACCACCATGGAGATTTCCAATCACCTCAGCTTGGATGGTGAAAACGTCCAACACCAAACAAAAGTGTGCCCATGGTGTAACCCAGTGGGGACACTCCAGGAGTAGGGTTTAGGGGCCCTGTACAAGGGACTATCTGATCTATATTCCTACAGCATGTTGGACTGTGGAGGGGTTAACTTCTGTAATCGTTCCTGGCCAAAAAAAAAACTCGTGGAGAGGATTTTTAGATGCAGCCGAGGTACGTACGGTGCTGACAGGGCGAAGCTATCGGGAGGATGAACAGCGCCTCCAAGCCGGAGTCGATGGTTCTGACCAGAAAAGGGGGTTTATCCACTTAATGTTTAATGTTTATTCATTTAGCAGACGCTTTTATTTAAAGAGACTTACAATATAGACACAATTTCACAGTTATCCTTAATATGACAATAAGTTCTCTTAAAGGAAAAATCCCTTGTCAGAATCAGTGGGGATAGCAAAGAGAGAGAAGGGGGAGTGCAGAAAGAGTAGCATAGAGGTACAGAGGTATTGGTAAGACGTAAGACGGATATGTGCTTTAAAGAGGTTGGTTCTTAAGTGTTTCCAAAAGATAGAAAGGGAGGCTGTTGTTCTCATTGTGCTTGGTAGGTCATTCCACCCTCTTGGAACAACCCATGAAAACAGTCTGGATTGTCCTAAGTGTGGCATAGGTACTGCTAGCAGACAATCCATTAATGGCCAGAGTGACCAAGTTGTGATATGAGCCTTTGCAAGAGGGTTCAGTCAAATGGAAGCCGTCTTTAACTTCGGGTTGGAGAAGAGTTCCTGCCTCAAATGAAGGATTTAATGTCTGTACTGTCCAGTTCATGAGAAAGGGAAACAACAATTCGGAGATCAACAGAAGATGTTGTCACTGTCGCCTGCAGATACTACAACAGAGTGGGTCAAAAAAGAGCCCAGCCAAAAGGCAAAACTCTCGATTTACTGGTTAGTCTAAGTAATGGGATGTAGGCAGTAGTCCTCTAAAGACGCCTATGCATTGGGGCTTATTCCTAGTTCTTTTTGCTGGGCATATCCCTCTTATAAAAATAACACTGAATAACAATTCTTATAGTCAACAACTAAGACAGGAATTAAAACTATAACATGATTTAATCTAAGTTTAACAGAGAAATGTGAGGCAGAGCACTGGGCTAATGTTATCTTTGGAAGAAAACTTTTCCCATCGGTTCTCATACCTTGGTGATATCTGTAAAGTTTACAGTATGTGTCATACCTGTCTATCTTATAGGGTGTGTCATTGTTTTAAAGTCCTGACCCACTTTAGATGGCCTGCTGCTCTTGCTATAAAGACACGTGTTCCCTTTATCAACCCTGGCCCACCATTATGTACTTTGGGGAGTGAAGAGGATTTGTTTTTTTCAACAGAGGAAAATGGGATGGAAATGAAAGCCTTCTAATACAATGGTCATCATACAGAAGCTTACTATTGTCATTTTTTGTTAAATGTTTCCTGCAGATGTAGCAGCTGTGATCCAGACCCAGCAGACTGTTTTAGCAGCAGAGGGTGAAGATGCTCCTCTCAGCTGTCAGCTCCTGGAAACTAAAGAGGTCCATCAGGTCACCTGGCAGAAGGTCTTTGGGAACACAAAGATAAATATCTGCTCCTACAGCGAGTATTATGGCCAAACAGTAAATCCTGGCTTTGAAAAAAAAGTTCAGTTTACAGAAGCTGGACTGAAGAATTCCTCCATAGTTATCAGGAAGGTTACAGAGCAGGATGAAGGATGTTATCTCTGTTTGTTCAACACCTTTCCTGATGGAGCTCTGACAGGGACAACCTGCCTGAAGGTTTATGGTAAGAACCAGACTATATTCCAGGATTAACTTCTATAACTAGATGTTGATCATGATGTTTGTTCTCCTACCAGAGCTGCATGAACCCATCCTTGATGTCAGCAGATCAAATGTTTCTGCAGAGTCAGTTGTGTCCTGTTCAGCCACAGGTCGACCTGCTCCCACTGTAACACTGACTGTTCTACAGCAGAACCTCAGCTTCTCCCACTACAACAGCAGCAGTGTGACCCACAGCAACGGTACAGTCACCGTCACCACCACAGCTCTGCTGTCAGCTTCCAGCAGCACACAGGTTGGATGTTCAGTGTCAGTGCTCTCTGCTGCTCCCAGAGAGAAGCTGATCACCGTTCCTGGATTTACAGAAACATCTGATGATGGTGAGAAGACTCTCTTTATAGTGAATACTCATATCCATGTATTTCTGTACATTTTCTCATATTCATGGTTATAACATGAGGAATGTAAGTTGGTGGACCATCTCAAAGTAGTTCATCATTGTGGAATATTTTTGAATGAAAAAATTACAATGCTGAGTTTCTAGTATCCTACAGACCTTGTATGGGCACAGCAAACTTGTGGAAGAAGAGTTTGTTAATATGACCTAGACTTAGACAACTTTTATTGTCATTTTCACTATGGCTTGGTCCAGCAAGGTGTTAGAATTGTCTGTGAGGACATCAGCTAGCTGACCTGCACACTCCTTTAACACCTGCCCAGGTATGGTATGGGGGCCTGGTGCCTTTCTTGGGATGACTCACCTCAGAGTCTTCCACAATTCAGCTGTGTCAAGGTTGAGTACCTCCTCTTCCTGATGTGGTTCTTTCATTGCTGGAGTGCTTTTTAGTGCCTCAAACCTTCTAAAGAAGTTTTTGAGTTCAGTCAGCATCAGCTGCACCCACCAGGAGGGAGGATGTGTTGCAGTCTGTGATCGCCCATATACCTTGCCACATCCTTCTGGTGTTTCTGGCATCATGGAAGAGATCCTGGATCTTCCGGCTGTGGTTCTGCTTCGCTGATCTGATGGCATGGGTCAAGTTGGCACACGCTCTCCTCAGTGCCTCTCTGTCACCAGACTTGAAAGCTGAGTTCCGTGCTTTTAGTGATATCCGAACCTCCTCATCAGTCCAGGGTCGTTGGTTGGCCCAGGTGGTGATGTCCTTTGTGGTGCCGATGTCCTCAATGCATATGTCGATTTAGGCTGACACAGTCATGGAATACTCATCTATATTGATTTTGTTGTCATATCTAGCCACAGCTTTAAAGACGTTCCAGTCAGAGCATTCAAAACAGTCCTGGAGTTTCCCCAGGTACTGAGGGCCCCCTTAATCCACACTGTACTTTGCCCTGATTAGCTGGGGCCTGTATGCAGGAATTAGTATGACAGATATGTTATCTGATGACCCGAGGTTGGGGCGGGGAGCTGCTCTGAATGCATCTTTAATGTTAAAGTAGGCATTTTGTCCCCGAGTTGCAAAGCCCACATGTTGGTAAGAATGAGGGAGCAGTCTTCAAGTTAGCCTGGTTAAAATTCCCAGCAATAATGAAAACACCCTCTGTTCTCTTCAGATTAGAGCTCAGAGATAGCCTGCCCTGGTAGAGAATCTTTATGGCCTCTTTTGGATTAGCGCTCGGAGGGACATATACAGCAGTGATGCTAACCATACTAAACTCCATAGGCAGATAGAACGGTCGGCAATTAATAGTCAGAAACTCAATGTCTGGAGAGAAGAAGCTGTTGATTGATCTAGCATTTTTACACAAGCTACCAATCTTCTTTTTTGAAGAGACCTTGTGGCAAAGATCATCCATTTTGTTATCCAGTGATGGGATGTCGGAGAGCAGGATTGATCAGTGGTGGGTTGGATTTCCTAGCGCACCGCCTCTTCCCGCCTTATCTTCAGCCTGTTCCATTAGTCCAGTACTCTGTTTTCATGCATCTGAAACTCTGCAGTGTAATAAACGGTCAAGAATGGCTATATTTATAAGTCCGGACAAAACATTTTATGACCGTAGCTCCAATAGGCGGTCGAAGATGTAGAATCTATGCCTTGTTTGTAGCGTTTTAAGCTGTATATTTTGTTAAATTGTCAAAAGCTTTATCCGCTCTGATATGACACCAAATTGGTGGTAATCCTGTAAATATAACCAACACAGTCTGAGGGGGAGAGTAAATGCTGCAGCTTATCAAATCATAATACTTCGGGATGGTAACATCATACTTAGGTGAAAATGGATAGAGTTAAATACAAGATAATGCTAAAAGCTTTCTGGCTGCAACTTTAAACTGGAGTAGAAGTTCACAGAAGCTAAATACACCCATGTGTTAAAATGACCTAATCAAAGTGCATAGCTAAATTAAACTGAGATATGTGGAAAGAGATAAACACTAATGTTTAGATGATCCAAATACACTTGGATGCCACCCTTAGATTTTTATGGGAGAAAAAAAAACCCATCTTCTTTGCTATAATAAACTTTAAATCCTACTGTCACATAAAATTACCAAAAGAAAAGTCATAAAGGTTGTGGTCTGTTTTTCAAATTATTAAAAGAAAAGTAGGCAGGAATTTTTTTTTTTTTACTGTGTGGTTCTGTTATTTTTATTCACGTGGTGTTTTTTTTTAAGGTTTGGTTGAAGACTCTGGACCTGATCACAGTGTTATTGGTATGTTAGTGTTCAGGCTTTTTATAATTTCTCTTCATTCAGTCATGTTTCTAATGCCTGTTATTTTTCTGCAAAGGATGGATTGTTGGAGTGTTGGCCATTGGAGTTTTAGTGGCTTTACTTGCCATTTTCTGGTTTAGACGAAAGAATCAGAGCAGGTACAACTATCAGAGAACTTTGCTGTTTTGTCAGTAATCAGTTTATTATTCATTTATAATTACTTAATTTATAAAACCCTTAATTTGCCACACAGGAAGCATCAAAAAGAGAAAAACTCAAAGGAACAAATCAGCGTTATTCAGTAAGTTTTTTTTTAGTTATATATCACTGAAATTATTACATTGTTTACATATTAATTTTTTAAAATTGGTTCTGATAACAATATCACATTCACTCAACATAATGGTATGACATTTTCTTTTGAACGTCTTTGACTAATTTACTTTAACAGTCTTTAGGCTAAAACATATTTTTCTTTTTAATCAAGGAATGAGGAAATCTTTGTGCCACAAAAGAACATTGAGGAGCAGACATCTGTCTTAATCAACAGACAAACCAGCAAATCACCAACAACAAAATATCCAATAACACTTGATGTAGAAAGCTCTCCACATCCAATACTGACAGGAAAAAAATCTTCATAACCAAACCTGGTTTGTATGTTTTATACGAATAAAGATCTAATTAAGTCATTTTATACATTTTTAAAATAACCAGAAATAATCCTTTTGTGACTTTCTTTCCAATTTCCCCATCATAGATGTGTGTGTATGCATTTATATGTATGTGGGTAAATATACATATAGAAAGTGAGAGCGATCTGAAAAACATTTCTCCACTCTTCATGATTTGTGTGTTTCAATGCCTTCAATTTCCTTTTCATCACCCACTCAGAGGTGTAATTACTTTTTTTTTTTTGTTTGTTTGTTTTTCTTTTAGTTTTATAGGATTTCCCCTCTGCAGAATCCTCGTTGGTTTCAGCTGGAGGTCACAAACAGATGAGGACCGGACTTTCTCTTTAAGGAGTATTTATTAGACCTAGAATACTTCTACATCTTCCTGGTCCTGAAGGAGTAAAACAGTCCCACATAATCACATTACCACCACCATGTTTTACTGCTTATATGATATTCTTTTTCTGAAATGTGGGTTTAGTATTGTACCAGGTGTAATGGGACACACACCTTTCATATTCAGCTTTTGTCATGTAAGCCAACAAAATGTTTTCCTCAAAGTGTTAAGAATCTGTAGCAGCCTATTGGAATTAACAGCCAGATGCAGGGATTTCCAAACAGGTGCGATTTAATCTTGACTTTTCCTGTCAAAGACACAGTGAAAACTGAAGCATGAAATACTGAAATAATGAAAGAATATGTAATTGTTGGACATGCTTAACCATTGTTTAAAATTAAAACATTAATGTTCACACATACAACAAAAAAGGATTTTTATTGTCCTTAACTCGTCAGCTGTTTTGTTTTTTAAATAAAAAAACGAATGATGTTCTACTGCTTCAAAAATAAATGAATAACATTAACTATCACAAATCACAATTGTGCATATTAATACCTCATTCTGCTTTACAAAGGCTCTATTTTAAGAGTTCCGGTTCGGGTTCCTTCAGGATCTAACGCTGTTTGAACATGCTTAGCAAGAACAGGAAGTGCAGTAAATCACAAAACACAAGTAGAAGAAATCTACCCTTCTTCAAAATAAAGCATAAGTTAACCACTAGGTGTAACTGCTGGGTCAATGAACACGAAGGAGAATTTTATCATTTAGTTATTTACAGAATCATGGAGATTTATTCTGGAAAATTTTGAGATGAGCCTTAATGTTTTTTGCTCTGCATTGGTATTAGTTTTGGACCTCTGCCATTCTTGCTCAGTCTTTTTCCCACGGTAGAGGCTTGAACTCTGAACTTAACTGAGGTTAGTGAGGCTTGCAGTTCTTTAGATGATGATGTGGGGTCTTTGGGTCCTATTGGATGCTCTGTTCTTTGGGTATTTTGGTCAGTAAGCTCCTGCTAAAACGTTCACCACTGTTCACAATGCTGTATGCTGGAGACCCGAAGCTTTAAAAACGGCTTTGTAATCCTTTTCCAGACTGACAGATCACAATTATTTTATTTCTTATTTGTTTTCAAATTTCTCAGGATCTCGGCATGATGTACAGCTTCTAAAGTGCTCTTCTTTGTGTCAGACATGTCCTTCTTAGTGGATTTCTAGATTGAGAGGAATGTGGCTGTAATTAGTCTTGGGTGTAGCTAGAGAAAGTGGGCCAAGGGGCATTAGGTTATGTTCACCTTTACAATAAAAACATTAATTTCATTTAAAACTGCATTTTGTGTTCTTGTGTTTTCTTTAACTGGTATTTAGATTAGTTGATGTTCTGACAATCCTAAAGCACAACTGCATACCTTCTAACAAATTATTAGCTTTTCTTGAATTGTATAATATTATTTTCCCTCTCAAAATACTGAAAAGCACTTGGCATGAATTCATGCTCATTGCAGCTGCCCTTTTTATACATTCATCCATCTAACTTTAAAGGGTTGGATCCATCTCTCGGTCCTCAAGGCGCACGGCATGTTTCAGATTTCTCTCTGCTTTAACCCAACTGACTCAGAGGATCTTAGTTCAGCAAAGCTTGTCAATCTGCTATCAGTTTATATCAGGTTTGTGAAAGCTGGGAAACATCCATGACATGTAGGGAAGTGTGCCTAGAGGACTGGGATTGAAAAACACTTGGGTATGTGACCCAGAGCGCTAATTTACATCATTCTGAGCTCCCCTCAAGAAAAGAGCTACCCAAGCTAGAAAAGTTTTAGTAGGTAACAAAACATATGGGGGGAGACTGATTATCGTTCTTACATATATTAAAAATGTCAGGCATTCTAAAAAATAAGATTAGTCTTAAAACTTTTTATTTCAGAACTAAGCTTGAAGTCTAAAATTAATAAAACAATTGACTGATAATCATGTATATTATTCTGTTAATAAATAAGTTATTAAAATAAGTTATTGAAATTACAATCAGAGAAAATATAAGCCGTCTAAGAGAACGGATCATAAAGTTATTGGGATAACGGTATGCGGCCCCCCGCCTGCCCGGTAAGGCAGGCCGGGCTGAGCATGGGGCCGCCTGGGTCCAGGCTACCGTCACCAGGTCGGGTTCGGTCGCTCCATCCCCTGCTGGCTCCCTGCCCCTGTCCGCCAAGGTTTCCGGACCAGCCCCAGAGCTGACGGCTCAACCAATGTTACACACCCTATTCAGAGACCTTAAGGACCAGCACCAAATACCCTATATAATAATTCTATGACCCCTTTAAATTAAGAACAGACTGTATTCCAGGGTTAACTTCTATAACTAGATGTTCATCATGAAGTCTTTTATCTTCCCAGAGCTGCATGAAATCCTTAAGTTAATGTAAAGGCTTAATATAGATAGAAATACAAACCCGTGTGTCCTGTGGGTTTTTCCCATGACACACCAGCTGCAATGGATGACTGGAAAGACAGGAATTGTAGTGTTTAGGCTGAAACAACTGTCTATTATGACTCAGACTGAGTCAGACAATAAAGTCTTGAGGAAAGTCTTTTCTCATATAAGGATGAATGTATTACAGTGGTTGTCTGAAAGGAGAATTCTCCAGTGGTTCAGTATACAAGCAGAATAGTAATGTTCGTCTGACAAATAAGCGTTAGTTTTTTTCAAGAGAGACGAGGAACTTTACAAATAATTGCAAAGCTGTGTTAAAGCATCAGGAGTTGTTGTGACATTTGCCCTGGTTTGTTGGATGCGTTGCTAAGCAAAAGGATTGGTTTCTCCTAAAAAAAGGGATACTTGTTTAGTAATAAGAGAGAACGCAACTATACAGTCACAAGGGAACGTTCACATACTTTTGTGTAGCAATGTTCTCATGCTCAAAATAAAGGCCAATAGGCTTTATTTTGAAATCGCAAAATAAGGAATATGAAAAATTAAGGACATTTTTGGACTGACAAAATAAAAACTAATGATTATAAATAATTAAACTGATGCATTAATGGAGTTCCAGTAAGATGGAAACATAAGCTATGTTTTGTTTATATATATATTTTTTTCTAAATGCAAATGAACCAAATATGTGCTTTGGTCAGCTGTTAAACAATAAAATCTTGTTTATTTGAATATCTGAGTTAGTTTTTATGAGGGGGGAAACCCATTTGGATGCCCTAAATGCAAAACTTTTAAACTGCATAAACATTTGTAACTTATCACCTCATGCTCATTTGCAATTCTATCAGTCATCGCAACATGAACTTGCGACTGGTAGTATGAACTAATAACCACAAATTGATTTAACAATTTTTTAAACTATATTCAATTTACTTTAACAGAATATTTGGGGTGTTTTCAAAATCGACATTAGGATTAGATGATAAAATATACTTTTATGCAAATAAAAATATTTATTATGATTGCAACAAAAATCCATTTCAATTATAAAGAATATTCCACGGACAAATCTATAAAGGTAACATAAAAGAAAACTATTCTATCTACAGGGTGGGAAACTAACAAAGAAAATACTGTACATTTTAAGATGTATTAAGACAAAGAATTAAAGTACAGTGTAGGAAACGCAATGGTTAGGAATGAAATACAGAACTTAGTGTACTGTGTAAAGAGCAATTTGTGCTTTTTCACTGTTGCTTTTTTTTCTTTTTAGATTTTTTATTTTTATTTGTGAAATAAGTGTTTTCAGGATTTGGTTTAGGATAGTTGACCCAAAAGCAGAGGGTTAGGGTTAGGGTTAGAATTTTTTGTTGATTTAATGAAGAGAACTGAAACAAAGTCCAAAACGACAGGCAACAGAATCCAGAAATCCAAACGAAAACAAAATCCAAAAACAAATGAGAAACCAGGAGTCCAAAAATTCAAAGATTAAAAAAAACATGAAAACACAAGTCAAACGTTACCAAAAACCTAGGAGTCATCAGGGGAAGAACTGTAAACCTGGAGGATAGCTCTGAGAGACGAGTTGCAGGAAGACTGATGAGGTAAGACGAGTACCCAGCAAATATGAACTGAAGAGAGAGGGCTTTTAAAGGAGACAGAGACAAAGAGAGGGCTAATGAGAAGATTGGGAACAGGTGAGGACAGAGCAGAAACAAAACAGGAGCTAGGGAGAAAAGAGAACACAAGAGGGCAGCAGAGGGCAGCAGAGGGCAACAAATGAAAAAAACTGGAAGACTGATGATAGCTAGAAAATACAACAAAATAATAATTAAACCACTAAGTCTCTAAATCAAGGAGAAAGGTAAAACTAAACACTCAAAAGAAAACATAACAGAACCAAGACTGAAACAGTAACTAAGAATTAACTAGAGAACACAGCAAAATAAAAATTAAATCACTAACACTAGAAAACAATGAGCAAAGCAAAACTGAACACTAAAAAGAAAATATAACAGAACCAAGACTAGGACAGCAACTGAGAAAAAAAAAAGAACACAATAAACTAATAATTAAACCATAAAAACCTGGAAACGAGGAGAAAAGCAAAACTGGATACTCAAAAGAAAAACATCACAGAAAACAGAAACCTAACAAGTGTATTGTTTCTTCAGTAGTTCATAATATTTAACTTCATTGTTTTGTGTAAGAGAGTTAGAAACTCTAAAGGTTAATATCTCTCTTCTGCGCTCAGCTGTATGCCCCTCCCTCAAGTGTTAGACGGTTGGAAAGACCAGCAGGCAAGGGGTGGGGGGGGATCACTTCTTTCTCTCCATATCACTTCAGTTCAGTCATGAATTAAAAACCACCCTTAGGATGCCACATGAAGGAACTTTGTGGTTAATTCCCTTTCTTTTTACCTGTGGAGGAACGTTTCAGAGAGGTGAGTATACGCACTGCTTTTTACAGGATGTTTTTTCTCTTATCAAATTATTTATTCTAAAGGTGAAAAAATCCCCTAAATTAGTACGCCCATCCCTTTTGCTCATTGTCCTCTATATAAATCTGATTTAACAGCATATAAACAATCCTTATGTTAATTAGAAACAACTAGTGGTGAAATTTTTCTTTTTTTCTTATTATTTAACAAAAATACTGGCTTGTATTGTTTTCTTACACCCTGCATACTTTTTTTAGGTAAAAATCTATATATCTCTATATCTCTCTACACACACAAACATATTCATCTTGCTATATTTAGAGAGGACCATGTATTGAATCCCATCAACTTCGGTTGATTTTCATTTTAAATGCTTTCTTTGCCCTAACCCTGACATTAAAACTAAACCTAACAATTACTTGTGCTTGGTGTGATGGTGATATCATAAAAATGGTCATCACTTTGAGGACTAGAGAGGAACTCCATTTTGATCCTGAGAAAAAAAAGTAACATTTGTTACTTAAGTAGAAGTATAGATACTGCAGTTTGAAAAACATTCTGGTAAAAGTATAACTATCAACTTTACCTGTTTACTCAAGTAAAAGTGAAAAAGTATGTGCTCCAAAAACTGCTTAAAGTATAAAAGTTTAAAGTAACCTTTTAAAAAAAAAAAAAACAGCCAGATGCCACTACATGAATTGAAAGCTAAATTTTTCGACTGTTTTGAAAAATTCTTTGAGATAGGGCCAAGGATGAAGGAGGTCTTGTTGGTCTCCATCTCCTGATATGCTCTCGCCTGTGTCCGACCTTTCAGACATTTTAACATCTTTTTCTGAATCCTACATTGTAGCATGGCATAGACAATTCAAGTTTGCAGTTTGAAGAACACCTGCTTGCTTCTGATGATTTCCTTTAGCTAACCAATGAGTGTTTGCGTTATTTGACTCATCCAATTCCACTAGTTTTCACTAGATGTGGATGGCGCCAATGATCTGCATTCGATGGCGCACATGACGTGAAATAAATATTTATAAACATAAAACCAGAGGTAACCCATTAAAAATCAGCGGGGTCGGGATAAAGAAATCATCAACCAGTAAAGGTCCAGAGACATTATTAAGGATCTGTTACTTTAAACAGAATAGGAAAAAAAAATCGATTTTAAAATCTAAAGTGTTTTTTGAAGTAGAGAACAAGAATCTTTCAGTTTGGAACATAGAGAATTTGCTGATTCACATATTTTATAAAACACCTGGACTGTCTGGCTTAATTAGAGTAGTGGGCTTTATGCTGCCCTGCAAGGCTTTAAACCTGGGTTTGAATGGAGACAAAGCCATGCTCAAGCACATATCAAGGTGCTCATTTTGAGCTTTGATCCATTTATTTTTGATTCTGTTCATGGTGGAGAATCCTACTTCACAGCAGCAGGTTGAGCCAAACATACAGTACTCTAAATGTGCAGCCTCCACTCTGGTCCGGCCAGGTCAAGATCCTCTACTGCAATCGCACCAAACAGGAAAAAGAACAGCGAGAAGACCCGGTTTGACAAATTAAAATATAGTAACAGCAGATCGGTAGTAACTACAAATCAGAGTATAATTCTTATATATAAAAAAAAAAAAAACGAACACTGTTTATTTAAAAGATTGGATGCAAACTATTGGTACTTCTACAGAGCAGAACGCAGATTTTTCATCTCCTTCAGAAACCATAATATGCTGGATGCTGATTGTTTTTTTTTAATATGTCATATAAAATTAAGCATTCATTTCTGCATGTTTTGCACCTATGGATATAATGATAATATCGCGCATGCTCTCCTCGAGCTCCGAGGATAAGTCGGAGCGCAGCAATACAAGAGGAACAGCGGAGGCTGTAGGCTTTGCTTTGCACATTAGGTCTGGAGAGCTGCGGGGCGGAGCGGAGACAGAGGATGTGGAATATTGGGGTCAGACAACATGTGGTAATTTATCAATGTTTTAAATCAAGTCTGGTCCGGATTAGCCAGCAGGTGCGTCCAGATCTGGACCGCAGTCCGCTAAGCCATGACCTCTGCATTAAACAGAAGCCAAGAGTAACGAGTAACTTTTGTTTTAAAAACGTAAGAATTAGAAAGTACAGATACTTGTGTAAACATGTAATGAGTAAAAGTTAGAAGTACTAAGAAAATAAGTATATATACCTAAAAGGTGTACTTAAGTACAGGAACGAAGTATTTGTACTTTTTTACTTAACACCTCTGGTTATTAGTTGTAAACTCGTCACACCGGGTTGGATTTGAGAGGCTAACCTGTGTTTTCTTCCTGCAAAGGTTCATGCCTTAGAGACGCTAGCTGTTCACTGCCGGTCCTTGTTTTTAATAAACTTTTTGAGATATCATACTCTCTGTCTGTCTGAAAACTGGGTTCTCTGTTTTGTTATTTTTACCTGCAAAACATTTGACAGCTTTGTGTGCTTTTGCTGTATTTACCATTTAAATGAAAAAAAAACCTATTACCCATTACCTTATCCTTACCCTACGTCAGATCTAATTTTTTTGTGGACCCAATATAATTAAAAGGGAAGATTTTTCAACTGTAGTGTACTTTGCAGGTATGATGGCCCTCTTGTTTCGCTGTAATAGCCAAAAAAGTCACATCTGCTTAATAGAAATCAAAACTTTCTTCTTGTTCTGCCTTGCAGCTCTCCTGAGCCGCCATCTAGATAGGGAAAACATAAATCGTTAGCTGCAGCTGTGAAATTGCGTTTGAGCAAACCTTGAAGAATGATTTATACTTGATTTATGTACAAGATCACTTCAGCCAATTATATCATAAAATAGCAACCTCACTGCTCACCGTGGGAATTTGCAACTATGTGGTCAAAAACAAGGTAGACAAATTAAAGCTCCTGACAAGGAAGGTTTGCAAATATGAAATTCTAGAGACATGCCACTTGGATAACACGAAGTAGCTTTGAAAAATTTGAAAAAAGCTGTTTTCCGCTTCCTCCTGTAGTATGGTGACATAAGCTTGTGGTTTATGCTGTTCAAACATCCCTCCAGCCGGCCAGAATATTTGATACAACTAAAGAACCTGCTTTGCAGGTATTTTGTCCATATACTGTATCTCATTTGGAATGTATGTGCACCAGCTGTAACATAAACTTGGTGGTTTAAATTTTGCTAAGCATGGAGGTTTCTGAAATATTGTGGAATCTCTGCCAAAGAAAACAGAGAAAATCAAGGTGCATTAAAAGGATGGTGCACCATCTAAATAGAATAAACCAGATCTGTCCTCTTTATGTTCTGCAGATGTAACAGCTGTGGTTCAGACGCAGCAGACTGTTTTAGCAGCAGAGGGTGAAGATGCTCCTCTCAGCTGTCAGCTCCTGGAAACTAAAGATGTCCAGCAGGTCACCTGGCAGAAGGTATTTGGAAGCAAACAGAGAAATATCTGTTCCTACAGCGAGTATTTTGGTCAGACAGTGAATCCTGACTTTAAAGATAAAGTCCAGTTTACAGAAGCTGGACTGAAGAATTCCTCCATAGTTATCAGGAAGGTTACAGAGCAGGATGAAGGATGTTATCTCTGCTTGTTCAACATCTACCCTGATGGAGCTCTGAAAGGGAGAACCTGCCTGAATGTTTATGGTAAGAACCAGACTGTATTCCAGGATTAACTTCTATAATTAGATGTTGATCATGAAGTTTATTCTTCTCCCAGAGCTCCATGAACCCGTCCTTGATGTCAGCAGATCAAAGCCTCCTGCAGAGTCAGTTGTGTCCTGTTCAGCCACAGGTCGACCTGCTCCCACTGTAACACTGACTGTTCTACAGCAGAACCTCAGCTTCTCCCACTACAACAGCAGCAGTGTGACCCACAGCAACGGTACAGTCACCGTCACCACCACAGCTCTGCTGTCAGCTTCCAGCAGCACACAGGTTGGATGTTCAGTGTCAGTGCTCTCTGCTGCTCGCAGAGAGAAGCAGATCACCGTTCCTGGAGTTAAAGGAACATCTGGAGATGGTGAGGAATCCTCACATATTATATCTGGATTCAGTTCCCTTCATTGTACCACTAATTTTAGACAGTTTCTTTGTCCCTGCTAAAGAAGAGCATCACAGGTTACTTTTCTCTCTGGAGTGTTAGTTTTCCACCATTTTGCATCTAGGCAAGTAACATTTAGCTAAATTTGTTGTCTTTCCTGTGCGCTTCAATGCAGAATGTAAACAGGAATTCTTGTTTATTTTTATCTATCTTTTTTCCGACCACCTCCAGATTTGTGGAGTGACCTGTCCCAAGCATACCTGTCAAATTTGGGATTTTAAAATATGGGAATTATACGTTATTCACTGCGAGCCATCCGCCTACCCCAGTCCAGCTCCAGTGTTCAATATATTTAAACACATGTGCACAAGAAATCTAAAATAAACACTAATAGCAGACCACAATAAGTTGATGAGATTTTGACTTCCTTTGCTAAAACCTGTGCTAAAGTTGGAAAATAAAGTGCATGGTTAAGTGCCCTTTACAGTGGTGAAGATGCACTATATGTTCACTTTTTTTCAGCCCCTGCCCTTCAAAAGGCCTGTGCACAGCACTGGTAGAATTCTTCTCTGAGTAGTGCTGTTCATTTTTAGCATTCTGGTTAAACAAGACAGCCAATAGGGTGATATTTTGAGCTGTCCCACCCTAGAACCCTTTCTAATAGACTGAAAAAAGCTCTGGCTTTAAACATTTCTAAACTTCTCCACAACTTTCTCCCTGACCTTATTGTGTCCCTCTGTCTTTATGATGATATAGGTTTTTTTTATTGTATTTAAAGTTTATTACTTTATCCAATAATTTATGTAAATCAATGTAATTCAAGTAACACAAAGCAATATGTTTTTGCTTTATGTTTTCTTTTTTTGTAAAGATGACTTAATACAAATGCATGCCACATTTTGTCAAATTCAGATTTACCATCATGCACAATTTTGTGTCGGTCTGTCAGGAAGTTGTTGATGTATTGTAAGAAAATGTACAATAAACAATCAAATCTCTTATCAGATATGGATATACAATCTGGATCAGATGGCAGAGGTTGGAGTAAGTTCACGTTCAGATTCTGATGTTGAGTTTTCAGGGTTTTTTTCCTTATTGATGTTAAAACACATTTAATCTTTTCCCTAAAGGATGGCCTGTGATTGCTGCTCTAATGGTTACCTTGTTTTGTTTTGCCGTGATGATTGGAATAGGACTTCAAAAAAAGGTATTTCTTTCATTTAATGATGACCTAATGATTTACTTTATCACTGTCTCAAATATTTCTTTGATGGCTGCTTCTGAATTGTTCACAGGGAGAAGAATCCCCAGGATGACCCAGAGATTGTACTTATCAGTTCCATTCATATAAATGTATTTCATCTTTTACATTCACGTCTAAGGGGACATAACTTTTTGCGCAATACATTTTAGAGCGTAGTTTCTCCTGTTTAAGTCCCTTCATTTTCTACTGACATATTTTTGTTTGGTTGGTTGTTTAAATTATTATTATTATTTTTTAAGCCAGACAACTCATCAGTGTACAACTACAAAGGACCTAAAAGACGAAGGCATGAAAGACATAGAAAACAGCGAGTCCCAGTCAACATCTTGACATCTGTTGGCTTATTAACAGTAAAAAAGCAAAGTGTGGTCGGATGTATAAGGCAGCTTAACTTAAACAACACTGGCTTAAAGCTGCCAACCATTCTTTTAACTGTGCTGCTAGACATTTCTATAATTGCCTACTGAATTTTTACACGTTGCTGTCAGATTTTTTTCATTCTTACTTATCTTTTAAACATTTTTCCACTTTTGGTTGTATATACTTTTTTACTCATGTGTTTTGTACTTATTTTACTGAAAAATAAAGAATAAACAGTAGATTGCTTCACAGTTTTTCTGGCATATTTTTTAAAGTTCAGAACAGAACTGTGGCGGAGAACACCAGCGCCGGAACAGGCTACAATACAGCAGGTAAGTAATGGCATAACAAGGTGGCATCTGTTTACATAAAAGCATAATACAAGAACATAATAGCAGGTGGTAGTAGTGGAATACGTCCTTGAGTTAGAGCGTCAACAACAGAAAAGCTTATTAACCCCACCTGCTCATAATTATGGGTTATCATGGAAACCATAAGATAAGGGATTCCTTTCTTTCTTATCAAAATAAAATCAAGGTCTCTGCATGTGCCAAACAAGTCTTTTCAGATCTACTAAGGGTACATTCACACTGCAGGCCTTAATGCTCAATTCTGCCTTTTTTGTGAAATCTGATTTTTTTTTTTTGCGTTGTCGTTCACATTTCCAATTATATGCAACTTTTATGTGATCTCCTGTGCGGACTGTATTCATACAACACTAGTGTCCCGCAGTTGAGGTTGCAAATGAGCTCTGTATTTACTGAAGTAAACATGGATGGTAGAGCTGGAGCGTATCTAGCGATCTTTACTAACCTTAAAAACTCAATCTTTTCAAGATTGTTTAAAAAAAAAAGACTGCTCTTCTCATTATTGTCCACCATGGTTGTTGTTTTTCTTTCCACTTCTGCATAGCAAGACCCAGAATAGTGACCTTTGTTGAGTATTAATGACGTTCAGGTCAAATAAATGCGACCCTGGCCGTTCAGACACAGATGCATTGTGAACGTAGCCTTAGTAAAAGGATGCAGTGGTAAAAGGATGTTCAGGTAGGTGGGAGAGGAGACAACCACATGACCGGACAAGTAGACAAAGCAACTTGAGATCTACAGAAAGAAAAGGGTTAGGGCCTGGCACTACCCAAGAGACAAGAGCAGTAATGTATGTAGGCCAGATCTAGTCCCAAACAAGCTAAGCTTAACATGCACTCCTTAATCCTTTACTTCTGCTTCTGTTGACTCCCCTTCCATTACTCACAGTTTAGTTTTGCTTCCTCAACAATGGGAGGGCGCAATGCCATAAGTGCCTTGTGGGATGACCTTCATAGAAGTTATTTTTTCATAACCTGAAAAAAAAAGACTTAATTTGCATTAAGTAAAGTTATAACTTTGTTTATACCCATTTCCCACTGGCCAAAAAATGTGGTTAAACCAGCAAACAATTGGGCATTAGTGGCAGTTAGAACAGCTCACCAAACCAAATTCAGGAAAGTGTCACAGGTTAAAATCTTAAAATAGCTCAGCTTTGCTCGGCAAATAGTGGGAACACCATACTCACGTCTACCCTGTAAGTTATGTGATGCCTTTTGGCGCTAAGTGCATACATCACAACATAGCACCAGTCATGTTTGACGTAAACCATAAAAAAACTCTGCTTGCATTCAGCAAATATGGCGAAGTATTGTTAAGATAGAGAATAGCACAGACAAAATACCCAAACAATAATGCATTCTAATTATGCCCTGGCTCTTTCTATGTTGCTCTTTATTGTTTACTTTCCTGATTTCTGTCACACTGATGACATCATCAAAACTAACCCGGCGTGATGTCGTCACAGACATGCAGTGGTGGGGGAACAGAGGCCATGCGGCTTGCCAGAGGGGCATCACACCAGGCTTTCTTGCCAAAGGGGAAAGGGGCCAAAGACTGATTGTTAGCAGGTCAACTCACATTTGAGAAACATATGCTAAGCCGCTACTTACAGTAGGAAAGCACCTTTCCTACTATAAAAGGCGGAGTTGGCAGGGCTGATGACCTAAAGGGTTAGTTCACATTGTATAAGGCACAAAGGAGAAACTGTTGTTTGGTAATAAACATAGACAATGATCAAGATAAACCGTTAGCCAACTTTATGGTGTGGTATTTGGATACTTATTTTAAACTTCTAGCAGCTGTCTGTTCTCCTCTGTTACAGCCTGCCTCTAGTTTGTTGACACTGACATGTTTGGGGTTGTTTTGAGTCTTTTGATTCTCTTTTGAATGTTAGTTCTCTCTTATGTTAACCTTTTTTTATATGTCTCTAGTCAATTTCTCTTGCTTGTTTTCTAGTGTTATTAGTTGGTTTTGACTTTACATTAGTTGGTGATTATTCCTATTTTCTTAGATAGTTTATCCCATGTGTGTTTCACCTTTTACTCCTGTCTAAACATTTCTCCCTCAGTCAAAGCTTTGGTTAATCACTTGATTCATTTCACCTTTGTGTGTCCCTTATTACCTGCACCTGGTTTCCCTTCTATTTAAGCTGCCATTGTGCTTTGATGCTTTGCGTTTTTTCTCAGGGTGACAGGCAACTTGCAGTTTATATCTTTCATGTTTACCTGCCTGCTCAACCCCTTGTAAATTCCTTTGGTTAATAAATTTCAAGAATTATTATCATGCTGGTTTTGTTTTCAAGATATTGGTCCATACACCCAAAACCACACCCTGACGGACACAATATTGTCATTGTTGTAACTGTACCTGAAGAGGTAAAATCCCTGTTAATGTTCTTGTGTTTATGAGCTGTGCATGAACTGTGCTCACCCTGTGTTATCACCAGCTTCAAACATTCAGTGCATTATATTTTCAGTTTGTTCCCGAACATGATTGTTTTACAAGCATTTTTCAAAGCTTGAATATTGTTTCCCTTTAAATTAAGCTCAGCTATCAGAGGGCATGGTTTTACTAACAGCTACTTTTTTCAAGTCGTATTCATTTTTGTAAAACAATTTTAGAGAGAGAAAAATATTCATAGAATTTGGTAAGAAAAAAATCTGGGGGTAGATTTTTATGCTGTTTCGCAGAGCCCTACCAGAAATATTTATAATACAATATCAATGTGTCTTATTGGTCAAAAATATATTTTTGTAGATTGGCTGGCAGTTAAATGGCTTCATTAAGTAATAACTTTTTGTCATATAAACATTAGTGATGTGAAAAAAATAATTGCACATTTATTGTTTCACAACACAGTTTGGCCAAGAAATAAGTTATGTTCTTCTCCATAAACTCCTTAAGTTACACATCCTAAATCTAACAGATAAGCTTAGTGTGCTGCTGTACTTTACAGCTCACCCCCTTAACACTAGACGTCATTTAGACTTTTGTTTTTAGGAAAAATCTGGCATGTCCGTCAGTCTTGATTTAGTCCAGAAAGAGTTTTTTTGGAAAATGGGGCTTGTTTGGCTGGTCTGATTTTGTCCCGCTTTAGTGTTGAGGTGAACCTACCTATTTCTAGCCAGTATCACTCCACCTCCCATAGAAACTCCCGCTTCCTTCCACCAAGGAGGTGATCATTTTCTTTTCTTTTTTTTTTATCTTAGAAATGAATCTAGATGTAAATTTTGCATAATCTTTCAAACATAGTGATTAAAGCTCAGTCTTCCACATTTTTCTTTTATCATATAATTATAAAGGCATGAAAACAACTCTGATTTTCAATTTAACTAAGCAGGCCTTATGAAAACAGGTGTAAGTGATGGGCAGAGCTTTTACAGTTCCTTTCTGTATCTCTGCTTCTGTCTCCTTGAACCGCAGTCTGCCTCGGCAGATGGCTGCTCACACTGAGCCTGGGTCTGCTGAATTTTTCTTCCTGCTTCTTCTCGCTACAAGCATGCTTAGTGTGAGGGGTTGCCTTCGAGTCAATTAGTTAATGCAATCAACTGGTTTTCCTTAGATAGAAAAGTTTGAATCAATTTGACCGTATGATGGTGAACTGTAAAGTGCATTGAGATTTTATGTGTTGTCATATAAATAAACTGAATGAATTTAATTGAAGATGACAGAGCATTCTAGAGCTCAGACAGGAGCAGCATGAAAAATGGAGCAAGAAAGCCAGCAGAGAGAGACAACACAGGCAGATACCATGGGGCACCATCTGCTGGACACAACACAAAATCACAGAGTGAATGAAAAATAGCAATTGAATGTATGTTAGTGAGATTTTGGTGTTCTAGATTAAATCTTTGTAGGAATATTCCACAATCTTTTCCAACTTGGCCCAAATCTAAAATTGAGGAACTATAACTTATTTTTTTTAGCATAAATCTCTAAAGCTTCTCTATTGTTTAAGTTTACTTTGATTGCACAGTGTGTTATTATGTTTTTTACTCTTATTTATAACAGGGTTATTAAAAATTGAAAGTAGACATTTCCATACAATGACANGTGCTTTGATGCTTTGCGTTTTTTCTCAGGGTGACAGGCAACTTGCAGTTTATATCTTTCATGTTTACCTGCCTGCTCAACCCCTTGTAAATTCCTTTGGTTAATAAATTTCAAGAATTATTATCATGCTGGTTTTGTTTTCAAGATATTGGTCCATACACCCAAAACCACACCCTGACGGACACAATATTGTCATTGTTGTAACTGTACCTGAAGAGGTAAAATCCCTGTTAATGTTCTTGTGTTTATGAGCTGTGCATGAACTGTGCTCACCCTGTGTTATCACCAGCTTCAAACATTCAGTGCATTATATTTTCAGTTTGTTCCCGAACATGATTGTTTTACAAGCATTTTTCAAAGCTTGAATATTGTTTCCCTTTAAATTAAGCTCAGCTATCAGAGGGCATGGTTTTACTAACAGCTACTTTTTTCAAGTCATAGTCATTTTCGTAACACAGTTTTAGAGAGAGAAAAATATTCATAGAATTTGGTAAGAAAAAAATCTGGGGGTAGATTTTTATGCTGTTTCGCAGAGCCCTACCAGAAATATTTATAATACAATATCAATGTGTCTTATTGGTCAAAAATATATTTTTGTAGATTGGCTGGCAGTTAAATGGCTTCATTAAGTAATAACTTTTTGTCATATAAACATTAGTGATGTGAAAAAAATAATTGCACATTTATTGTTTCACAACACAGTTTAGCAAATAAATAAGTTATGTTCTTCTCCATAAACTCCTTAAGTTACACATCCTAAATCTAACAGATAAGCTCAGTGTGCTGCTGCACTTTACAGCCCACCCCCTTAACACTAGACGTCATTTAGACTTTTGTTTTTAAGAAAAATCTGGCATGTCCGTCAGTCTTGATTTAGTCCAGAAAGAGTTGTTTAGAAAATGGGGCTTGTTTGGTTGGTCTGATTTTGTCCCGCTTTAGTGTTGAGGTGAACCTACCTATTTCTAGCCAGTATCACTCCACCTCCCATAGAAACTCCCACTTCCTTCCACCAGGGAGGTGATCTTTTTCTTCTTTTTTTATCTTAGAAATGTATGTAGATGTAAATTTTGCATAAGCTTTCAAACATAGTGATTAAAGCTCAGTCTTCCACATTTTTCTTTTCTCATATAATTATAAAGGCATGAAACTACTCTGATTTTCAATTTAACTAAGCAGGCCTTGTGAAAACAGGAGGGAAGTACAGGATGACAAATGTGGAGATCAAAACTTGTGATGAACCAAAGTTGGTACATTAGGACTTAAGCTCAAAAGCTGCATATCTGACATATGTGAGTGGAGGACTACAAAAATGATTCTGATTTTTACCATATATATATATATATATATGTGTGTGTGCATTTTTGCTTAGGAACACCAAGCTAATCAAAACTAGTTGATTATTGCAGCAATTTTATGACCCTTTAGCTTTTTTACATTTTATTCCATTACAATCACTAACTTTAATGCTCATTCAGTTTTTAGATGATAAACCAACACAAAATAGTAAGTAATTGTGTGTCAGAAGAGGACTGTTATTTGTTTTCCAAATTTCGAGCTGCAAAGTGTGTCTTACATTTATTTCCAGAACCCTGCTGAGGGTGTAGAGCTGATCAGCTGAGCAGTGCTGCAGAGTGCAAAAGCTTAGTTTATTCCAGAACTAAGCTTTTGCACGTCACAGTTTGATGATTTTGTTGATGGTGTTGCTAGTTTTCAGCATATTGCCTTAGACAACGCAGCCCCTTTGAAAAAGAAAAATGTTAAAAATGGAAACCTTGCTCCTTGGTTTAATCCAGAGCTGCACACTTTGAAGCTAAATGCTAGGAAACTGGAGAGAAACTCGTGCTCCACAGGCCTACGGGAATCCTGCTTAGTCTGGAAAAATAGTTAACTGCTGTATAAGAGGACCCTTTGTAAAGCAAGAGTGGCATATTTCTCCTCATTGATAGAGGAGAATAAGAATAATCCTAGATTTCTTTTTAATACAGTTGCCAAACTCACCCAGAGCCATAGCTCTGTTGAATTATCCATCCCACCTGCTCTAAGCAGTAATGATTTTATGGGATTCTTTATGAATAAGATCATTATTACTCCTTTAACTATGATTGGCTTTTTGAAGAGTTTCAGTCTGGCTATAGAGCTCATCATAGCACTGAAACAGCTCTGGTGAAAGTCACTAATGATATTCTCATGGCCTCAGATAATGGACTCGTATCTGTACTTGTCCTGTTAGATCTCAGTGCTGCATTTGATACAGCTGATCATAATGTTCTTTTAGAAAGACTTGAATATTTTGTTGGAATTAAATGAACAGCTCTAGACTGGTTTAAATCTTATCTATCTGATCGATTTCAGTTTGTTCACGTTAATGACAGATCTTCCACATGCTCAAGGGTTACCTGTGGAGTACCACAGGGATCAGTGCTAGGACCAATTCTCTTTACTATATATGTGCTCCAAATTTGTAGAATTATTAGACAGCATGGGATTATTTTCCACATTTATGCTGATGATACTCAGCTATATCTGTCTATAAATCCAGAGGAAGTTAACCTATTAAATAGATTACAGGCATGTCTAGAAGAAAATAAAAACCTGGATGACTCTTAACTTTCTGCTCCTGAATGCAGACAAAACAGAAGTTATAGTCTTTGGACCAGAGTCTCTGAAAAAGAAGCTGATTAGTCAGTCACTTCATTTGGATGGGATTAAACTGATTTCAGATAATAAAGTTAAAAATCTTGGTGTTATTTTTGACAAAGATCTGTCATTTAAATCCCATATTAAAGAGGTTTCTTGAATTTTCTTTCATCTATTGCAAAAATTAGAAATATCATGTCCAGGGTTGATGCTGAGAAACTAGTCCAAGCATTTGTTGCTTAAAAGCTGGACTATTGTAATTCTTTACTATCAGGAAGTCCATAAACTGTAGTTAAAATCCAAGATCCAAAATGCTGCAGCCAGATTTCTGATCAAAATGAAAAAGAGAGATCATATCTCTCCTATCATGGCTTATCTTCATTGGCTTCCTGTTAAATCAAAAATAGAATTTAAAATCCTCTTTCTCACATATAGTCTTAAATGCCCAAGCTGCATATCAGAGATCTGATGGTTCCTTATGTCGCTAACAGAGCACTTCACGCTCAATCTGCAGGTTTACTAGTGGTTCCTAGAACTTGTAAAAGTAAAATGGGAGGCCAATCTTTTAGTTATCAGGCTCCTCTCCTGTGGAACCAACTACCAGTTTTAGTTCAGAAGGTAGACACCCTGTATACGTTTAAGGGTAAGGCTTAAAACTTTCCTTTTGTCAGGATCCGGGACTTTGCCCACCAGAGGGCGCAGTGGATCCAAGCCTAGGGAGTTTGGACTCAGCTTGATCAGCTGTTTGTTGTTCTGCTGATTAGGAAGCTCCCTATATAAGCTACATGTGATTTTCTCTCTGTGCTGGATCGTTTGTTTTACCTGTGCCATCATGCCTGTCTGAGCCTTGATCCTGTAAGATTCCTCCGTGTTCCAATAAATGTTGGACTTTTATTCCTCTCTCCGTGTCTATGAGTCTGCATACTGGCTAGAGAAACCAACGCATCATGACACCTTTAGGATAAAGCTTATAGTTAGAGTGGCTCAGGTTATCCTGAACTATCTCTATAGTTCTGCTTCTATAGGCTTAGACTGCTGGAGACATAGGGACCCCCATTTCATCATTCTGCTTCATTCTATCTATATTCTCCAAATCGGCAGAATCTTTTAGTTCAGTCTCTAATGTTATGCTCTCTCTGCTTTTTCCCATTGTAGCTTCGCCTCATCTCTTCCTTTTGGCCCGTGACACCATCCTGTAGAGAAATATCAGCTGTGCTGCTTCTATCAGCATGGATGTTGGGGATCGGCCTGTTTTTCAGTGTCGTCCTCTTTCTCTGACTGTGACTGGCTGGATGTGCTCTCTTCATCCTCTGACATGGGAGCTGGCTCGTAGCTTGACTGCCTGGCAGTGTGTTTCCTGGGCGGGGCCGCCTTTTACAGTTCCTTTCTGTATCTCTGCTTCTGTCTCCTTGAACCGCAGTCTGCCTCGGCAGATGGCCGCTCACACTGAGCCTAGGTCTGCTGAATTTTTCTTCCTGCTTCTTCTCGCTACAAGCATGCTTAGTGTGAGGGGTTGCCTTCGAGTCAATTAGTTGATGCAATGAACTGATTTTCCTTAGAAAACTTTGAATCAATTTGACCGGAGGATTTGGTGAACTGTAAAGTGCCTTGAGATGATATGTGTTGTCATATAAATAAACTGAATGCACTGAACTGAATTGACGATGACAGAGCATTCTAGAGCTCAGGCAGGAGCACCATGAAAAATGGAGCAAGAAAGCCAGCAGAGAGAGACAACACAGGCAGATACCATGGGGCACCATCTGCTGGACACAACACAAAATCACAGACTGAATGAAAAACAGCAATTGAATGTATGTTAGTGAGATTTTGGTGTTCTAGTTTAAATCTTTGTAGGAATATTACACAATCTTTTCCAACTTGGCCCAAATCTAAAATGGAGGCACTATAACTAGTTTTTTTGGCATAAATCGCAAAGCTTCTCTATTGTTTAAGTTTACTTTGATTGCACATTGTGTTATTATGTTTCTTACTCTTATTTATAACAAAATTATAAAAAAAATTCAAAGTAGACATTTCCATGCAATGACACTGATACTTTTGAGTTTTGCTTTTGATTCCACAGCTTTATGCTGTAAGGTTATCCGCAGTATTTTGATTTTGCACTCCACCCCCATGACTTCTGCAAAACATTTGTTATTGTAGTAATTTAAGGATGCTTATCTTTCAAGCTCACATTTATTCTTTAGAGTGTTGCCTTTCAAAGTTGTTGTCTTAACCTTGATATTTAAGTTTTGCTTTTGATTGCACATTTTTATTTTGATTTTGCGCTTCCACTCGACATCCTCAGGTCATTTTGATTGTTTTGTTATATATATATTCTCAGGCTACTCATCTTTCAAGTTAACATTCTCTCTTCTTGGCTGCTTTTCAAAGTTGTCTTCTGAATCTTTTTATTTTGCAACCATCATATTTGCACACAATTTTAATTCTATCCCTCAAACTTATATTTGTCCTTCTGGATTTTGCCTTTAAAAAGTTTTGTCTGAATATTATAAATAAAAAATAAATAATTATTGAATAACTGTGGAGTTCCTTTTTTTGGAAGTAAAACCTCAGCGGGGTGGTGTTGATGGGGAGGGAAGCTGCATTCTCGCCCTGGGGATGAATACGGTTAACTTTCACTGGGCTGTAATTATTTGAATCGGTTGTAAAACATGCAGGGCAGTGTGCTTTAAGGACTAAATTTACAAAAAAAAAAACATCTGTGTCTTTGTTTAAGAAACAGTTAAAATAGAAACCTCTTTTCATAAATATTGACTGGTTTTCATTAATTTGGAAACACACCGTGATGCCATATGCAGCTAATCTCTGTTTAATCTTCCTGATTTTCAAGTGTGGAGAATCTCCTCTGAAAGGTAAGAAATATATTTATGCTTTTTTAATGCAGTAACTGTCATGCCAATGTAATTTAATAAAATCAAAAAACTTTATCAAAAAATAAATATGATTCCCTGAGGTGTGAATTTTCATCAAAAGCTTTGTTAAGTATTAAGATAGCTGTACTGTTTGAAATAAAGCTGGCATAGTGCGAAGAATGCTGTCAGCTTTAATTGTGGAGTGTAGATTAAAATGTAACAGAAGTACATTTCAAAAAACGCTCTAACATTTATTTTATTGCAGCTACTTTTTACATAGAATATCAGGGCAGTTTTAGCTATCCAAGCTTTGTTGTTCCGTCGATATTATCTATCTGTTGAATTTATCACATACAAGAAAAAAATGAGAAGAAGACTACTGCAAACCTGAATCTACTTCTTGTTTCACATTTTGCAAAAGAATATTAAACAGGAAGTTCTGTTTGTAACATGACGATCTATGTGAAGTGCACAGAGTGTGAAAACAAAAGTAAAACAAAAATGTCTTGGTTACACTCTGAATAAATAACATCAAGCAAAGAAAATGTTCAGGGAAGTGGATCATTACTGCAGAGTATTGTACAGTGAATTCAAATTGCAGTTTTTGGTGCCGCATAAATTGGTTTAAAGAATTCTAAAACTGGGCTCCACAATGGGGCAGCCCAATTTTAGAATTCTTTAAACCAATTCATGCGGCACCAAAAACTGTGCATGAATTGGTTTAAATGTTTCTAAAACTAGGCTGCACGATGGGGCAGTTTGTGGAGCTGTTGTCTTGCAGCAAGAAGGTTCTGGGTTCAATTCCTGGTCCAAGGTCTTTCTGCATGGAGTTTGCATATTTACTTATAAGTGCTGTATAAGTTACACCATGCTTTGCGGTTTCTCAAACGTTGTGAAAATCCTCTCAGAGAACACAGAGAGGAAATGAAAATGATACATTACATAGAGTAAACCAGATATACTTTCATTGTTTCCTGCACTTGTTGCAGATGTGGTCCAAACCCAGCAGACTGTAACAGCAACAGTGGGTGAAGATGCTCCTCTCAGCTGTCAGCTCCTGGAAACTAAAGATGTCCAGCAGGTCACCTGGCAGAAGGTCTTTGGGAGCAAAGAGAGAAATATCTGCTCCTACAGCGAGTATTTTGGTCAAACAGTAAATCCTGACTTCAAAGATAAAGTCCAGTTTACAGAAGCTGGACTGAAGAATTCCTCCATAGTTATCAGGAATGTTACAGAGCAGGATGAAGGATGTTATCTCTGCTTGTTCAACATCTATCCTGATGGAGCTCTGATGGGGAGAACCTGCCTGAAGGTTTATGGTAAGAACCAGACTGTATTCCAGATCTAACTTCTATAACTAGATGTTGATCATGATGTTTGTTCTCATCTCAGAGCTGCATGAACCCATCCTTGTCAACAGATCAAAGTCTCCTGCAGAGTCAGTTGTGTCCTGTTCAGCCACAGGTCGACCTGCTCCCACTGTAACACTGACTGTTCTACAGCAGAACCTCAGCTTCTCCCACTACAACAGCAGCAGTGTGACCCACAGCAACGGTACAGTCACCGTCACCACCACAGCTCTGCTGTCAGCTTTCAGCAGCACACAGGTTGGATGTTCAGTGTCAGTGCTCTCTGCTGCTCCCAGAGAGAAGCTGATCACCGTTCGTGGATTTAAAGGAACATCTGATGATGGTGAGAAGACTCTGCATTTCTTTATATTCTCTCACCTTATAATCATAAACCTGAGGTTTTTGGTGAACCAACTTAAACTAGTTCACTGTTGTGGAAGGAAAGTCAAACAAAAACTATGCAGAAAAAATATTGCTGAAAGAGATTCTGAACATGCTGGGTCTTTAGTCTACAGGTCATCTCCTCTTTATACAACAGTGCAGGAACATAGTGAAATACAAGATAATCCTATGAGGTTTTAGCTGCTACTATAGACTGAGGTCACAGTTCATAGAGGCTAATTGGTAATTGGTAATAACAAGAAACAGCCACTTGCCCTAATATATAAAGAAAAATAAACAAAAGGGCTCCAATTCTAAGGGGTATGGAAGTGACAAAAAAATTGTAACTTGCCCTATAAAGGGTTTGAATTTTTGGAATGGCCTAGTCAAAGTACAAAGGAAAATTGCAATAATAACCATGAAATAAATTAAAACCAAATGTTTAGATGATTTGAATTCATACATATGACATCTTTAGATTTTTATTTGTGGGTTGGTTTGATATATAAAATCACCAAAAATGATGATAAAAGTTCTGATCAGTTTTTCAAAATGTGGAAGAAAAAAAATGACAACGCTGAGACTATTTAGTTTCTTTGGTTCATGATTTGACAGGTGTGGAAGAAGACTCTGGACATGCTTATATGGTTATAGGTAAGTTAATGTTCAGGCTTGTAGCTTTTTATTTATTTAGTCATATTTCTAACTTCAGTTGCTCTGTTTCCAAAGGATTGAGTGTAGCTACTGGAGTGTTGTTCTTTGGAGTTCTAATGGTTTTATGTATTGTTTTCTGGCAAAGAAGGCATCAGAACAGGTATTGCTATTGGAAATATTCCCTGTTTTGCAAGTAATGAATTTGTCCCTATTCTTAAAATCCTGCATGTGTCACACAGGAACCTTACAATGGAGGAAAACCCTGAAAAACAAACCAGCAACATTCAGTAAGTCTCTTATTTGGCGATTTATCTATCACATTCATTTTACATTTTTACATCATTAAATTTTAAACTTGCCTCTGATGTTTTTGACAATATCAAATTCATTTAAAAATATTTGCTGTCTTCCCAATGAACAACTTAAAACATCACATTTTCTCTTAAATATATTTGGTCCATTTAAAAACAAATGTCTCTAGGCTAAAGGACAATTTTCTTTTTAATTAAGGGCTGAGGAACAGCTTGTGCCACAAAGGAACACTGAGGAGCAGACATGTGTCCTAATCAACAGACAAAGCAGTAAATCACCACTATCACCAACAGCACCTGACATAGAAAGCTGTCTGCAGGGCAAGAAATCTTTGTAAAAAAATCTGGGCTTGCATGTCTCTACAATTTGATATATCTTCATTTAAATTCATACTTTTTAAAAATAAAAATTGAGGAATGAACCCTTTGTGTCTTCATTTGTTTGTTTGACGAACTTCTTTCAGCTCGTGTTGTGTGTGTCGGCAAAAAGTAGATCAGAAATTCTTTGCAAATTTCTCAAGCATTCTTCAAGAAGGCTTTTTCTCGCTCCCCGCATATCCAATAATGAAAAGCTCTTTCGATATTATGGCATTTTCTCACAATTATGTCCAAAACTGCCAGCGCCATTGAATGTTCAGGTAATTGTTTGAACAGCTCAGTACAGCCAAAAAGAGGCTTACACACAATCTCCTACTTCAGATATCTAAAACTGTAACACTGACTAGTCATAATTACGTTCGAGATATCTTAAATTAGAATTAATGATGTGTGACACTTTAAATGACGAATCCGGTGTCGTAATTTGAGATATCTTGAAAGGAATTTTGGTTAGTCAAACTTTAATTTAAGATATCTTGAATTATTATTCTTCCTAATCAGAATGTAAATACAAATATCTTCAATTACTAGCCTGGGTGCCAGTCCGAACTTAGTCCCGCCCAAAAAATTTGAGTTCGGGGAAGTTCGGTCTGGCTCTGCTCCATAGTAGCGCGAGTATTAAAGCCCACTGTCAGGCGATCCAATCAAATTGTCAGGGCGGGCTTTA
>NW_015152387.1:64822-67965 GCF_000732505.1 Cyprinodon variegatus
AAATCATGTCATCTTATCTTCAACAAACTGGACTAAACCTAAGGATTTAAGGAAACATAAATAAGAACAAGTAGGTGGCGATAATGCTCCAGTTGGTTGCAAGTCGCCAGTAAAACAAGAAGAAGAAGAAGAAGAAGAAGATGAAGATGAAGATGAAGATGATGATCATATCCGGCCAGGAAGCCGTCCACGACACGTGACGCCGCACTCAAATAGGATCCACGCCTGTCTGAGTTAACAATCAGGAAGAAGGCAAAATGACAGGAGGGTGGTAAAACAACCGCAAAATGCGACCCGCTGTTATAATCAGCTGTTTTCTATTGAACGCCATCGTTCAGGTGAGAGATCATTTGTTTTTCTTTATTAACTCTTCCTATTCCTTCCTCTATTATTCACGATAAACATCTAGAAACCGCCGGTTGGTTCGTTTTTCTTTTTCTCCTTTTCAAGCATGATGGGGCCCCTGTTTTAGTGGTGCATTAATGTAGTGAAACGTGTACCAGTGAAACAATATTATCACTCTTTTTTTAAATGATCTTTAGTCATAATATAGAACAGGCTTTCTGTATAGAGCAGCTTCCTTTCTGGTGAAAGTCTGACTGGAACCAATAGGAGACAATAATACTTACTACAACAATACTTAAATGTAAGTGTTTTGCATTATATTTATTTCATTTGAAAGTCATCTGGGCTTTTCAAATGTAATCCACTCAGATTTTGGATAATGGATTATTTCAAATTCTGAAAATGGGCTTTTCAAAAGAAAAAAAAATGGCTCACACTTGGATTAGATCAGGTAATCCAATCCTGGTTCTGATCCAGATCAAACTTTGGGTTTTTCAGAATTTTGTAGTACGATTGGACAACATTTCATAAAAAAAAAAGGATTAAGATAAACATCTCAAAAACCTGGCCATTGGCTTTGAAAATTTGGGAACTTGTGTATTTTTCTGCAGCTCTTTCAGACAGCTTTCAATCACAGCCAACTGTGCTTGTTTATTTGCACATTCACAACTGACAGCAGCAGATTCCCACTTAAAACATGCAATGAAAATGTCCTCTTCATCCCATCCCCCAAACTACGTAAGAAAAGTAAAAAAAATTTTATATGCACCTGTATTACAGAGTTTACATTAAAACCAATGGTTGAATAATTGCTACAGCGTGCACCAACTTCTTGTTTTCAAAATAATAGTGGAGGTATGAGGTACACCTTTTAGTTTTGCATATCACATTTATAAATATTTGTTATAAGTTTTAGTGTTGAGGATAAATATTCACACTCTAACTTTTTAGCATTTTGGCTTTAAAAGCTAGGCCTCAACTTTTATTTTGAAAACAGGAACTTGATACAAGTGGTAGCTATTTTCGTTTACCTTTTTTATTTTATTTTTTTTTTTTTTAAATAGCAAAACATGGTCCGTATAAAAATAAAATAAATGATATTGGCGCCGGAGGAAAAATTAGGTTAGACAAACCGTTCAGAGAAAAACAAAGCACGGAGCCATAGTAAAATTGTAAAATCCACAATCAACCCTGCATGTTTCAGATATTTACTGTACTTTGATTTCAAATATAAATGATTAACTTTTATACACTGCAAGTATAGTATATGGGCTAATTTAATTGTTTTATTTCTAAACATATGCCTCCATTAGTTATTCACAGAGTTCTTTCTTTGTCTCCACCCCATTCCTCAGTAATGACTTCAACACGCTACGATGCCACATGGAGCAACTTTGTGTAATTTTCTTAATTTTCAGCTGTGGAACATCACATCTGAAAGGTGAGAATATTAACTGTTTATGGGTTTTTTTATGCAGGAAGTTGGATGTTTATTCTTGCAAAGCTGTCTTCTATTTGTGATTTATCTATCATTTCATTTAATTATTTATTTTTTTTGTCTAGTCCGATCTGATTTAGGAAAATGAATCAAAATCTTTGTTTACATACAATAAAATACTGTGAGGTGTGAATTTCTAGCAGAACCTTTGTTGAACAATAAAACTGTTCCTCAGAAGACCGGTATTCTGTGCCTGGCGTGCGGATCCCACCTTCCCCTTGCTCTTCTGGATGTTTTTCTGTAGTCTTTCTGATTCTTCTGTCCTTTTTGGTATTGCTCTTGTTTTTATTAAAGAACTTCTAGCTGAATTCTGGGTCTACTGCCCTGATTCATAAATGTTTACGATTTTTTTTGTACAACACGTGATCTTTCTTTGAAGGAAGAGTTGTTTTGTCTATGTGCCATAGATTTTTGTATTTCATTTTATTTATTAATATTTTTCAGTTGAATGGACTCAGGGAAATATGCAGATTAGAGCCATGTGAGAGAAAACAGATTTTTAATTTTTATTTTAATATTTGAAACCAGTGACCAGTAGGATCATAGAGCAGCACAGTAATGCATTTTCAGTTTATAATGCATGCACTTTAATTTATGTATTTATTTTAATAAGTTTATTAATATAAGAAAAGTTTATTGATATTATTTATGTGAATATTTTGTTTAAAAAAGAAAAGAAACAATGTGTTAGGTCTTAGTTCAATTGGCCATGTTAATTTCAATATGTGAACCAGTCCAGCACTTGGCTTGTAGCAAATTTGTTTTTTTTGGCCCTAGGTGTATTTGACTTTGACATCCCTGTTCTACACTTTTGTTGCTTTTTTTCTATAAGGTTTATTTGTCTTATATGGTTGCTCCAAATTTAAATTCATATGGTTTAAATTAGTGATATTATTACTTTAGCTGTAGTGAATAAACAAGTATTTGAAGACTCTGTGATTTTTGAGGGTTCTCCCACTTACAAATCATGTTTTCTGACATTTTCATTTTAGGTCTGTGTCCATAGGGAAGGACAATAAAAAAAATCTGTAAATCACAATATATGATTTTTTTTCTAACTATTTATTTGTATGATACAGCTGCAAATAAGCAACACCTGAGAAAATCTATGTTAATATTTTGTACAGTAGACTACAGTTGTAGTATGGAGGACCAATCCTGCCATAATTAAAAATAAATACAGAAATAAATAAATGCTCCTAAAATAAATAAGCATACAATTAATTGCGCCCAAAAATACTATAAACAAATAAATGTTGGTAGAAATTAAATTATACAGTGAGATAGATATAGATATATA
>NW_015152388.1:0-1110 GCF_000732505.1 Cyprinodon variegatus
ATAATAATAATAATAATAATAATAATAATAATAATAATAATAATAATAATAATAATAATAATAATAATAATAATAATAATAATAATATTAGTTAAGAAGTACATTTCCAAAAAAAGCTAACTTCCTTCCCTAAACAGAAACAAATGACAACTCTTACCTGACTGAGTTGCAGCAGGTCTGGATGTGATCAAACAGCTGAAAACCATTATTTATGATCTGCTTTAAACACACCCTCCACATGCTTTGAACTCCTCTGCCATCATTGTGACGGGAGTTTCACATTGTGTAACATTCTTTATTTACTTTGTGTTTGACTCAAACATGCTGCTGTTATTAATAGCTCAAGCTTGAAAGAGTATGAAAACTGGTAAGTTGTGTTCCCTCTCAAAGGAGTCCTTGTTTTCTTTTTAAATTAAGGTTTCAGTTTACTGTCATGTGCATGGTTCTATCTTACACAAAAATCGTCTTGGATTTGTTCAAACAAGGGCAATATTGACATTGTGATTTTTCCAAGTGGAATATTTGTCAGTAAAATTTGAAGTCGAGTCAATGCGTTGTTTTTTTAAGAATAAGTCAGCCTTTATTGCGAACTGTAGTGTGCAGTGTGTGCTCTAAAGAAACCAATTTTGCAAGCCGCACACACCGCCAGGCAAGTCCACACTTGCTGAGTGTGTGTGTGTGTGTGTGTGTGTGTGTGTGTGTGTGTGTGTGTGTGTGTGTGTGTGTGTGTGTAGGGGGGGGTAACTTTTGAGATGTGTGCACTTGCTACCTCATCTCTGCTGCCGTGCCTGTAGGTTCTCCTTAAATGTCTCATTCATTTCCTGAAATGCAGCAGTGAAAGTGTTATCCCATTGTTCTTGACTTGCCATTTGTTGTACCCTTAGCATACCATAATTACAATAATGTATAGACTTCCCACAATGTGTAGCAGAAGCAGAAAACGGACCAGTTCTGCTTGGGGCTGGTCAGCCGAGTCAGTTCATGGGCACCATGCTTTGAATAGCTGAATTGAAAGAAACTAAACCAACACAAATATCTCAGCTCAATCATGTACCCCATTTACACTACCCTTGAAAAACCGATCCATGCTGAGCTCGGATCAGTTAACCA
>NW_015152388.1:6773-14138 GCF_000732505.1 Cyprinodon variegatus
CGAAGCCTGCAAATTGCCGTAAACTGCTGCTAACCTGAAGTTCCACGACAATCTACAGTGCCGTATATTGACGAAAATCCCACTTTTCATGCAGTGTCTTGGCTCATAGCCTCTTGTAACAACTTCACCAAGTCTGTTGTTGTATTAATGAACAAGTACGCCTGTGCCCCAGAATTGCATCCAGCTGGTCAAAACATTGTTTTGTTCTGTGGTTTGACCCGCTGTTAGAAGATAGTCTTCCAGCCTCTTGTATTTCTGTTTAAGCCTCTATAGCTTGTCTTAAGCCTATCTTGTTGTGTGAACAACTTTCAGTTCAGACGGTCTTGCTCCAACTTTGGTAGCTTTCTGTTGTTAGACATCACCGACTCAACATTGTCCTTCCTGACATCTTCCTTCATAAAAATACTGGACCTCATCCTCCGTCCACCAATAGTAAAGCCTCCTCATTTGCTCCATGAGGATGAGTTCAAACTGAAACAATATGATTAAACAACTGAATATATATATGACACAAGTTTGTATAGCTGGAACAAAATAATTTATTTTGAGAGACTTAACAAGAAGCCAGAAGTAGTACAAGCAGAGCAAAGTACTAAGTCTGTTTTAGAACCGAGGCCCAGGAAAGTGAACTTACCCAGGTAAATGTTTAGTGAAAAATTACACTGGCTTAAAAAGCTTTAAGCTTCTCAGAAGCCTTGGTGTTTTAAAAAAGGGACTTAGATTCCTTTGACAATGAAATTTTTGAATCTAGCACCAACAAGGCTGCCCACTGGGTGTTCCACCATCACCTCCACGGAGAGCCCCGGTGAATTGGCCAGGCATACAGTTTCTGAGCGCACCAAAGCCGTCACTAAGTACACTAAGCTGCAAGTAGATTCTTCTGTTCAATCAACACAAACACACCTCATCTAAAGAACTTTGATGTTTGAATTCAATACCAGATGCTCTGTTAATCATTGTAGAAGCGCCAATGAAGTTCATTGAACTTGAACTTTAGGCTTTCATATAAGCTCTGTTTGTTCTGCATTGCAGTACTTTATGTGAAATAAAAGAATATGTTTTTATCTCAAATATTTTTTTCCTATCCAATTAAAGTATGGACTTCATCAAAGATGTGAGCAGATTGTCATCCACTGTCACCCATTCTCTGCTGAGTTTGTTAGTTATCCTGTCAGTATTTTACAGCAATGATTACATCAATAGCTGGCTTGGAGCTCATCTGCCTTACTGTGTGTTTACTGTGTGTTTTACAGTTGCTGTTTGTATCTCTGCTTCTGTCTCCTTGAACCCCAGTCGGCCTCAGCAGATGGCCGCTCACACTGAGCCTGGTTCTGCTGGATGTTCCTTCCTGTTAAAGGGAGTTTTTCCTCTCCACTGTCGCTACAAACATGCGTAATGTGAGAGATTGCATTCGAGTCAATGAGCTGGTTTTCCTTAGATAGAAAATTTTGAATCAATCTGACTGTATGATCTGGTTGAATTGTAAATTGCCTTTAGATGACATGTGTTGGGGCTAAATAAATAAACTGAACTGAATTGAATATCCTGAAGTTGATTAAACTCTTCTTTAAATATGTGTGAATTGTTTCAGACTGTAAGAAACAATCTAGTAATGATGAAAGGTGGCTGTGCTGCTATACATAAAACAACCAGTAGTATACCTTGCTCATCTTTTGATAGAACAAACCTCTAGACAGAAATTCCTAACAATGACATGGGCCTTTGGCAGGAGAGGCAACTGAAACCTTTTATAGGCAAAATCTCATTTTTAAACTGAGGACATTTTAACCAGACAGCCAAGATTTAGTTTTAAAAATATACAATTCTGTTTTGAATAAAATGAAAACAACATTTTCTAAGCTTTTATAACCTCAGACCATTTTTGGTCTAAAACCATTTTTTTGGTCTAAAACACACATTCGCTGAAAGCGAATGTGTGTGTTCTGCAAGTCGGGAGATTGCAGACACCGCACCGCCACCTCAGCAGTTAGCTTTATTTATATATCAAAGTCCTACTATATCTTTTATTACCTGTGATTATGTTTTTAATTTCTCAGTTTTTTTAATTATTTAATCTTTACGAATAATTAAATCCCACCACACTCTTGCAGCAAACTCAGGAAAAGGAAATGGACATGATAAACATTTGCTCTGGTTAGACCAATGGAAATGATCCACTCTAAGTTTGAGATCAACAGTGTGCAAGGAAAGAATCTGGCATATCAAGTCAAACAAGTTCTGTTTAGCATAATTTATTTCCACCAAGCATGTTGTTAATGAAATATAATAAATCTTTTCATTCTTTGTTCCTGAACATAACCTAGAGGGAAAAAAAGCAAACATTGCTTATTGTATATATTCTGAAAAACAAAGTGCCCTCCACACCTGTGGGTGACTTGGTAAAGGATTTCGTAACTTTAGAATAAAACTCTTACACTGAAAAATAGGAGGGAAACCTGGCCTTTAATGTCAGCATATATACACTTCTCATATAAACAACACAATATAACTTCAATTTAATCAAACTTCAGTGAAATCAAACTGTCCACTTAAGAAGCAACACTGATTCACAATGAATTTCACATGTTGTTTTGCAAACGCGATATACAACAAGTGGAAATTACTGGCAATTAGCAAGACACACCCAGTAAAGGAGTGGTTCTGCAGATGATATACAGACATAGCAACAAGACTGTAACTTCCCTCTGTGTGAAAGGAGGAACTACTACTTTTGATGGAGTAACAGTGATGGAGCAATGGAGCTAAGTTGCTCAGCAAAAACACAGCCTGTTTAAGTTGTAGTATCTTAATGTGCTCTTAAGTGTATTACAAACAAGAATGAAAGAATGGTCAATTTTCAAGTTGAATTATAATTCTATCCATGCAATATCAAATTAAAAGGTGTAATTATGTTCTTCTGGTTGAATTTAGAAGAATTAAGGACAATTTTTCCAGCAAATGAAACCTCAAATAAAAATTAAGGCCGAAGTAGCTCATGGAACCAATTATAACCACAGAACAACAATGTAAATAATAAAAAAAACATATCTATAATGACACAACTAAGCTCTGCATATATTAATTTAAATTTTAAGAACTACACCTTTGCATTTTATCTTATTTAAAACTTTTTCCCGTTATTTCTATAGAAAATAACAGCACATCTTTTTCTAATGTGGCCATTTAAAGTCAGGGAAGCCGCTTGTCCAGCGGTTGCAGTTCCAAATTCTTGCAAATGGTGCCCAACTTTACACAAGTGAATAGCGTGAATGTTATTGGTCGATTATCAAGGGGGCGTGGTTGTTGTGGTGGAAGGTTCGCAAGCAAGTTTGATTGTGGCCGAGGTCTCGGAAGTATCTTGGTAACCACTTAGCAACTTAGTGCTTGTAGCTTCCCAATGGTAAATTACATTAGGACCAAGTAGCACTAAATTGGTGACTGAGAAACAACACTGTCAAGGAATGCTATGGACAGAGGAAACATGCAAGAAGAGGAAAATTTTGAGTCGGAGGTCAAGGCTGAGTCTCCTCCATCATACATTTTGTATTTAGAGGAAAGTGGGGCGAAAATGCTATGGAAGAGGACGCCAGGGCGGCAGAAGCTTTGTTTGGTGTAGAAGGCTAACAGCCGTACATGTCTGAGACCCTTGCCTCACAACACTGCCAGTTCTGTTAGCTCTACGCCTGCCGAAGACACAGACGTCCATCCCCGTGAACACTGGGACGCTACTCAATGTTACAGTAAAAAATCCTAACTTTTGGGACAATATTGTCTTATAAAGAGTACATTTATATACATGTTTAAGCCAGAATGAATTGACATTGAAATTTAAATATGACTTTCGTACGACTTTAGGAGAAAGCAGAATGAAAACAGAAATTCTGAATTAACATAACTAAGACTGGTGTGGCATCTATGTAGTATTTCAGGTTTGAGTAGCCAATGTCATCATCAATTGGAAGAAACAAAGTATGACTTGCCAGCCCCCTCTCTGTGAGGACAGAGATGAACCACAGAACACACAGGATTCTTTCTACTCTCTTTGACTACCCTTTGCCCATGAAGCTGGGGTCCACTTCAGCAGGATCTCCAGCAAGAATGGATATCTTGGCCCAAAAAGACCCAGATCTCTAGAATCATCAAAAATAAGTCATTATGGACCTTTCAGAACCAAACTGCTGCAAAACAGACCTTTTGCAACACATTTCTCTTGAGTTTCAGAACTGATAGAGCCAGACTGGAGAGAAGGCCTGCCTTGATGAAACGCTGTGACAAAGAGGACCCCTGCTGTGAACCCGGGACAAAGAAACCCCTGGTTGCTGCTGACCTGACTGCGGAGCTGCAGCTGGGTGAAACTTAAGCCTTCCAAATGGAAATGGACAAAACGGTTCGTAGGTCTGGGATAATCAGGGACAAAACTAACAATATGTCTTTTGATGATATTGATCATTTCATGTGTTTACTGATGAGTAACGACAAGACTAACAGGATGCATGCTACGCTATGCTACAGGAATATGTTGTGAGCTGTTGTTGAAGCTTGGACAAGCTTTATTTCACTAAGGGTTTAAACACTGATATAACATTAGTGTTCATGTGTTCCTCATATGCTCATTACATTTCCATTACCAAGTATGACCAAGATTTGTTTAGTGGAATCCTGATATTTCAAAGAGGGTAAAGAATTTAACTAAAGGTTGTTGGTTCTGGATTAAGCAAATCATTTATCCATCCATCCATCCATCCATCCATCCATCCATCCATCCATCCATCCATCCATCCATCCATCCATCCATCCATCCATCCAGTGTACACCCTGGACAGGTCGCCAGTCCATCGCAGTATTGGTTTTTGATTAAGCAAATCATTTAATAAAACATTATTTGGCCAAATAATGTTTTATTCACCTCATGTGTTTGCATTGTGAATTGGTCTGAAAACATTCCAATTTCTCAAAATTAGTGAAAAACTAATTTGATCATATCCCAAATTCTTCCAGATAAACTTTGGCTTTCAAACACAAAATCCATCTTAAACTGTAATATGGTTTTCAACCATTTTTCCCTTCCTCTTTGTACATAGTAGTTTAGTTGAGTTTCACTAGTTTTAGTTGAGAGTGTTAAACTGAAATATGTATGATTTAGCTGAATGATTATTGTTAATAAACTCACATTTTGAACAGAAGTTGTGTTGAATTTATTCCATGTATGTGCAGAAATAACTGTTTGCCCATGATTATTGCACTCTTTCATTTATTGTTCTAACACACAGTTAGTAGGGAATGTGTTCATAAACAATATATAACAGCCAAAATAACATCTGATTAAATAAGATATTTTACAAACCCTACAGGGAGGGCAATAAATATCTTAAAGTATCAGACATATAAATTCCCAGATGTCTGGGAATTGAATAGAACATAAAATCACAACACACCCAAAGCTGATAAGCTTGATACTCATTTCCCCTCAGTATAAAATGATAAACTGGTTATAAATCTCCTCCTCTGACTGTTCATTCAGCTGCAGATTGACTCCAGAACTCTACAGGTAAAATTTTATGATGTTTGCTCCTCTGTCTCTGAGTCCAGAAGGACAACATGATTGTAGATTCCTAAGTAATGAAGCCATAAGCTTGATGCTCTTTCCCCCTCTCTAATCTACTTGATGGCAGAAAAAAATACAAACATACGGGATCCATTTACTTCATACATAAAAAATTATACAGGTATTAAAGTTTCATAAAAAATCAAATAATTAGGAGATTAGGTGAAATGGAAATGAGATCAAAAAGCTGTTTTGCTCCACTCCAATTATATGACTAACACTGAAGCAGACGCCACACCCAAACATCCCAAAACTACCTAATGAGCAACAAACTGTTAAAATTTGCAAAATAACCTGGATACAGTTAGAAATATTGAATATCTTTACAAAGAAGAACCTTTTACTTTCTGATAAATAATGTAATTTATTAATGATTCATTTTATCTGAACTTAAACTGAATTTAGGCCCCATCAATGGTTGTCTTATATTTGAAAAAACACATCTTACTTGTTACTCTGATAAAAGCTATTTTTATTGAAAAATATGTTTTTCTTAGGTACATTATTCACAATTGTGAACTTCTAAACCTTAACATTCAACTTTTAACTGACATTCCTATCTGATTGAACGTTTTGTTTGGGTAGCCCTATTGTTGTTCTTTGATCATATATTTTCATGCCAGGAAAAAATCAAGTTTGACCCTTTGTGGTTTATCTTCTTTCATAGGCAAATTAGCTCATCATTACAATGGTCCTCTATACCATATACTGTGGTAAACTAAATTAGGAGCTCTCTTGACACCTGTTTGTCAACAAATTCTCAATGAGTATTTATATTGGTTCTGATGAAGCTTTCTCAGTTGTAAAACATTTGAGGACAGGTTTATCTGTCTTTATTCACTGAATAAAGATTCACTTATTCAAATATTTTTTTGCTTTTATTTAGTTTGACTATTAACTTTGGGTATAACATCAAGGGTCTAAAAGTTATATGATTTGTGTGCATATTAGCCCCTATGGGCTTATTTTTTTTTTGTTTAAATAAATGAGAGGTTTAGAAAATCAAAATTCAGATCCTATCATTATTGTTGTGTTTATACATTAAAGGTCAGAAATGATGTGAATATGCATAATGCATAGTTTTAGTGAAATAAAATAGGACAAACCAGCATGTCAGTAAGATAACACATCATATCTCTCTAATGCACTTTGCTCATAGCAGGAGAAACAGACAGTAAAAACACGACGTACTTCTTCCCCATAACACTTGTGTGGTCAACCAGCTAGCAGCAGGGATGGATCAGCTGTAATATAAATTATTTTACCACATCTGCGCCCCCTCCAGTTCGGTCGGGTTGGCGTTCTATAGTGCATACCTACTTTTTGTGCCACTGAAAAGCAGCAGCACTTGTGAGAGGTCGGTGTGTGCAAATTTGGACAGCACAAAGGATGCTCATTGCTAAATTTACTTGGTCAGTCTACTCATCTGTGCACAAATTAATACCGCTGCAGAACCTACTTACCGGACCAGTTATCTACTTTTTTTTGGAATTGGGAGTCTTAGAGGTTGTCTGAAGCAGCGCTTAGTTATTAGCAGAAGGGCATGTCAGTGTAGTAAAGGCAGAGTGAGGGAGGGCACGTTGTGTTGATTATGTGACCAGCAGGGTGGGGACCATAGATAAATCTGATATTTGCGATGACTGTACTGCTGGTGAAGTTTCTTGTAAATGTTATTAAAGGAATAGTACACCCAAAACATGATTAGCCTTCATTTTCTACTCACCCCCATGCTGAACAACACTCTGGAGTACTTTTTTGAT
>NW_015152388.1:16488-18539 GCF_000732505.1 Cyprinodon variegatus
ACCTGCTTCAGCACCTTGTACACGTAGATGGCGTAGCTCTCCTTCCTGCTCCTCTTCCTCTTCTTGCCTCCTTTAGCGGCGCTCTTGGTCACGGCTTTCTTGGAGCCCTTCTTAGGGGCGGACTTGGCGGGTTCAGGCATGTTGATCCACTCGAGTTGAAGCAACGAATGAGCTGCAGGGGAGAACAAGCTGTTCTTATACAGCAGCCATGGAGAAAGAGCTACAGCAGCACTTGGCTGTGATTGGATGAGCCGCTCAGTCTGGGTGGAGCTGGAGAACAAACCACGTGACTTTTTCAAACGTTGCGCTCAGTGGGACAATAGAGGGGAAAGAAAGGCGGGAAACACCCAGGAAAGAATAATAACTGTGATGCTTTATGTAGATATTTTCTCGCCTAAATGAATATTCGAGTTGAATAAAATTATAAAATCAGAAAAAGAATCAGTGATATAAAGTTTCATAAAATCAGATATTTCTATTTCAGGTGAAAAGTTTCAGCTTTAATGATTTTCCACTCCTTCTGTAGTTCAGGTAGATGTTTGGATTTTAATTGATTGAGCTTCAGGAAGTTTATACATTAAAGAAATAAACTTATAATGTAAAGCAGTCAGAATAAAGATTATATTGCAGTATTTGTCCAAACTGCAAGGAATTTGGCTAAATATCACGTAGGCAGAAAAAGGTCTTTGTGAATAATTTTATTTGGAGCCTTTAATAAAGGAGACTTCAATCTGGTTTCAATGGATATAATACTTGATTAAATGGAGCCAAATCGTGTCCTCGCTGAAGATAAATGTTTCGCTTGCAATGGTGTAACAATAGATGCCAGTAAAGAAAAAATATTTAAAGCGAAAACTTTAAACTTTAATGATTTTCCACCCATTCCATAGTTCAGGTAGATTCTTCGAACCCGATTCAGAAATTTGTTATAGACACTTTAGATAAAAAGGGGCGTGGAGTACTGCAACAGCATTTTGTTCAGTACACAAAGCAACCATGATTAAATGCAAATCTATTTGCCTGTCATCGTCTCATTTAAGAATTAAAATAGACACATTATTAAATTCGTTGTATATGGTTACCTGAACAAGTAGAGCAAGATTAAAGTGGGAATCGTGTTCTTAACCAGCAGGTTGGCGGCCCTGAAAAGGACCTTTGTTTAGTTTAGAGAAGCGGCTCAGTTTAACCTCCAAAGCCGTACAGGGTGCGGCCCTGCCTCTTCAGAGCGTACACCACATCCATGGCGGTCACAGTCTTCCTCTTAGCGTGCTCGGTGTAGGTGACGGCGTCCCGGATGACGTTCTCCAGGAAGACCTTCAACACGCCGCGGGTCTCCTCGTAGATGAGACCGGAGATGCGCTTGACTCCACCGCGGCGAGCCAGACGGCGGATAGCGGGCTTAGTGATTCCCTGGATGTTATCACGGAGAACTTTACGGTGACGCTTAGCGCCTCCTTTACCGAGTCCTTTACCTCCCTTTCCTCTGCCGCTCATTCTGACTGTGTCTGTTCAGTAACAAAGAGAAAAATGGCGACCGACTGCTGCTATCGGCATTTATAGATGAACTGCGGACGTAGAAGGAGACAACCACAGCGGCTGAATGGATGGTTTCCCTTTAGGTTGCATCAACGATTTTCCTCATTTGTCCCACATATTTTTAGAATTAGTGGATTGTTTTGCTGTTGATTGTTTTCGCATTGTCATTAATCTTTTTACTGATGGACCTACAGCTAATCAACCCGAACGCTTTCAATAGGGTCTATATTTTCCAAAAATGAGCTCAAATATGTATTTATTGAATACTTTACTATTATTGAGAACACAACAGTACCAAAATACATTTGTGGTATTTATAGCTAAAGACAGATGCCTGCCTTTAGTGCATTATTTATAAAGGGCTCAAAAACAATGTATAAAAAATGAATCAATACCAATGCCAACATCATTATATCATTCATCCCTAGTATGGACACAGCTTCACTTATAGCATTGCATGTCTTTTCTTGTAAATTTGGATATATTTTATTGCATGTTGGATATCCCAGTAAATC
>NW_015152388.1:19741-22918 GCF_000732505.1 Cyprinodon variegatus
CAGAATTATTTGCAATCATAGGCGTTTTTAGCCCATTTTAGGTTGTACTGAACCACCCCTGAATAGAATCAAAGAACCCCTAAAATCGAAGTTGTTTATTAGACTGTAAGGGGGTACAAAAAAAAGTAATAAAAAGTGTAAATTCTATGAAAATCATGACATTGACTTTTAAATTGTGGTTCAATATAAATATTAATAGTAGACAAACAAAGAATCAAGTAAACAAGCATTATGGAGCTCGTATTGTGTTGAGCAACACTGAGTGCAATCAAGTATTTTCTAAAATCTTATGTTCATGGTGGAGAATCCTGCTTCACAGCAGCAGGTTTTCCCCAGTTCACTGCAGTTCTTCCAGCAGTCCACATTTTCTCTGCTCTCTTTTTCTCATCGTCTTCTCCTTCTTTCCCATCGTCCAGCTTCCCACAGGTTTACCTGCTGTGTCTAAAAGTAGCAGCAGCAGCAACCCAGACTGACAGCAGCTCATTGGCTAATGTTTATCACGTGTAGCCTGGTGCCAGACGATCCGGACGGCTTTACCGTATTAACACAAGAGAAGTTTGAAACTGTCATCAGACAACATGCACTAATTTACAAATGTTTTAAATCTGGTTGGGTCCGGATTAGCCAGCAGGTGGGTCTGGGTCCAGACCGCGGTCCGCTAATCCGTGACCCCTAGCCTAGGTCCATAATTCTTTGGACAAATCAGTCTGTATAAACATACACCTAGCACACACCGTATCAAACCATGTTCTCCAGCTCCTATCAGCTGCTCCACTTCAGTGTAGGGAGTATATGGTGTTTTACAAAACTGCACCGTTGTCTTAGTCCTTTAAGATCCATTGGACATAGGTTTAGAGTTTAATTGTCATACTTTGTCCCTTCTGGCCAAAAATTAACGGTTTCTTCTTTGCCTTAACATTCCTTGTTCACAAAGCTATTTGCTTCCTGCGCTCTCCTTACTTCTCAGCCTTACTTTGAAGTCACCAAGCATTAGTTTGTCATCATTGCTTTGGATAAATATGCACATCGAATGGATCAGCCATGCCCATTGGAACTCAACAGCCCATTGCTAAGCATCTGTCCAGCATTTCTAAGTGCTGTAATGGCAGTTTCAGCTCTAAAACGTTTGTTTAATTAGAGGCTTGAATAGGGATAGTCTGAGAACACAACCCCCAGATTCCACATCCTCTGTTACCGCTCTGCTCGCATACTGCGTGCGGAGCACATCCGCAGTCATGTTAATCAATCAGAACTGTTCCACATCCACCACTATTCCTCCGAATATGGCTGTCCATGTACGTCTTCTCCATCCCTCACCTTCAAATACGGAGCCAAGCTATTTTTCACTCCGCTCCGTTGGAAGCTGGCCAGGTCAAGATACACAACTGCAATCTCACGAAACAGGAATAGTAACGTCGAGAAGATGCGCAAAATAGGGTAACGACAAATCAGTAACTACTAATTTGAGCATACATTATATATATTACTAAAAAAAGAAGACAATTTGATTGGATGTACACCAATTGGAAATCAGCATACCAGTAAGCAGATTTGTAATTTTAATCAAAAATATTTATTTTAAAAGTTTTGTCAAATCCAGTACCAACTTCCAATTTCACATCTTCAAAAGAATCTTCTTATCGCAGGCATGGATGAAGAGATGCTGATTTTGGAAGTAGAGAACAAACATAGGTCATACAATCAATTTTGTATGATCCTAATTATCCCTATTACAAAGATTGACAACAAATAGAAGATATTTGGGCAGAACCTGCACATTTGCTGGTTGCTGATTGGGATTTGTTTTTAATTTGCCATATCAAATTAAGAGTTCATTACCTATGTACCTGTTCCTATAAATTAAATAATATTCTGCATGTTTTCCTCTGGCTCCAAGGAACTCTGAGCAGAGCAAAATGGGAGGAACTAAGGAGGCTGAAGGCGTTGCTTTGCACAGTTGGTCTGGAACGGGGTGGTTACAGAGGATGTGGGATTTCAGTCACTTTCACCCCTGCCTATAGATTTGCAATGGTCTCAGTGAATACTTTTATAAAGTAGGCACATTTAAATCTGCGCTCATAATTTTAGAAGGGATTGTGGATGCTCTGAGCAGGATTTTTGCAACCGATCCGGATTACTGCCGATCACTTGGACTAGCTGTTAATTTATTATTTAGGTATAAACGCTGTAACTTGATATGCAGTGTTGTGAAACTTTACTAGAATATAATAAATATATTAAATAGCTAGAAATGGAATTCATAGTTAATTAATGGGTCATTCAAATCGAAAGGTAAAAGTAATTTATTATTAGTTGATTGTCATTTGCTTACTTACCAGGGTTCTTAGTGTTTTACACAAAAGGATGGACTCCTGAATCCAGCTGTTTAAATCCAGTTGCCTTCACCAATTCAGTAATTTAGACTATGGCTATCAGCGGAGTTATTAATCACCAACCAAATAAATGTTTCTCTGTTCGTTAGGATTTTACTGAAAGAAGAGTGAATCCAGTCTGAGTGATAAATTGTTCACTGTGTAAAATAAACACTAAAGTCAACGGGTTAAAATACAATGGTACCTTTATTAGCCAATAATCACAGTATTATTGTATTTAATCACTAAGCAAACACTAAACACTATTGAAAATAGGCAAAAGTAAAGCAAATAAAAGGGGAAGAGAGCTTGTAAGCAGCCACTGTCGCAGCTGAACAGTGTTACATCTGAAATATTTAAGCCTCAGTAGCACGGTCAATATATTCACAGCAATCGGCGGAACCCAAACTCTTTCACTGCTGATCCTTTAACCTCAACCCGATTAATAAGTCCTTCTTTGTTTTGGTTATTCCTGAACATCATGCTCATTGAGTGTAATTGTGCATTGCTTCAGATAATAAAGTAAAAAATCTTGGTGTTGTTTTTGATCAGGACCTGTCATTTAAACCCCATATCAAAGAGGTTTCTAGAATTTCCTTCTTTGATCTGCGGAATATTGCAAAAATTAGAAATATCCTGTCCAGGGGTGATGCTGAGAAACTAGTCCATGCATTTGTTACTTCAAGGCTGGACTATTGTAATTCTTTACTATCAGGAAGTCCAAAAATTATTGTTGAAAGCCTTCAGCTGATCCAAAATGCCGCAGCCAGAGTTCTAGTGAAAATTAAAAAGAGAGATCATATCT
>NW_015152388.1:23702-26320 GCF_000732505.1 Cyprinodon variegatus
TTTCAAATTTGAAACATTGTCTAGCCTGTAAGGTAAAAAAAAATAAAAAAATGAACCAATTAATTCTATTCTATTCTTGAGTATCAAAAATAATCGAATCGTTGAATCGAATCGCCATGATGGGTGGGATTTATACCCCTACTGGATAAGCGTCACATTACTCTCATGGGACATAGTATCACATTATAATGCTTAAGATTTGCTGCCGCGCTGCACAGTGTGAAAGAAGGAGGGAGATGTGAACAAGGCAGTGCATCTACAGCCTGCAAAGTGAGAGATACAGGCGATCAGTTTTTATGGGTAACGAAAGATGTCGATCGACGATCAGCAATCACACGCTTTTGTAATGTGATGGGTTTTTTCAAACACAGCGGTTTGACATAGTATTCATGGCTTAGTCGTTTTACCTCCAGTGTGGATTCTCATGTGTCTTTTTAAGGATGATTTAAGGTTAAAACATTGTCCACAAATATCACAACTGAAAGGTTTCTGTCCCGTGTGGATTATCATATGTCTTTTTAAGTGTTCTTTCTGGCTAACACTTTGCCCACAAAGATCACAACTGAAGGGTTTCTCTCCCGTGTGGATTATCATGTGTCGGTTTAAATGGCCTTTCCAACTAAAACTCTGTCCACATAGATCACAATAGAAAGGTTTCTGTCCTGTGTGGATTAGCATGTGTTGGTTTAAATAGCCTTTCAAACTAAAATTTTGTCCACATAGGTCACAACAGAACGGTTTCTGTCCTGTGTGGCTTGTCGTGTGTTTTTTTAAGTGTTCTTTCTGGCTAAAACTTTGTCCACATAGATCACAGGAGAAAGGTTTCCGACCTGTGTGGATCCTCATGTGTCTGTTTAAATGCGATTTTAGGGAAAAACTTCATCTACATAGATCACAACTGAAAGTTTTCTGTCCTGTGTGGATTCTAATGTGTTGGTTTAACAGGCCCTTCCGACTAAAACTCCGTCCACAAAGATCACAAGTGAAAGGTTTCTGTCCTGTGTGGATTAGCATGTGTTGGTTTAAAATACTTTTAGCAGAAAAGTATTTTCCACAGTCTTTACAGCTGAAACTTAACTTCTTTTGGACATTCCTCTGTGAGTCTGCATTTTTCTTTTTTGTGAAGGGCCTCTCATTATCCAGGGACTGTGAAGACCCCATTTCTGAATTTTTCATGTCTTTTTGAAGACAGCTACTCTGAACAAATTGTTCAGCAAACTCAGAGGAGCCAGACGGATTGTTAGACATGTTTGTCTCTGATTCAGGAACAGTAACCGTCTTCCAGTCATCCTCCATGTCCTTCTTTATCATCACAGAGGCTGATAGGTGTTTGGTCTCAGAGATGGAGAGCTCTGCATCATTTACCTCCTCAGTCTTAAAGGAAATGGAGCCATCTTTATGATCTTGTATCCTCATGGATTCTTCCCTTCCATCATTCTCTACTGGAAGCTCATCTTTAATGTGTTCTTCATAAAGCTGTGAGAGAACAGAGGATTGTTTATCATCCTCACTCTTTATGGGAGCAGCAGTGATTGGAAACTCCATGGCATCAATCTCCTCTTTTGGATGGAGCTGCTTTCCCTTCAGAGTGGTGCAGACCTCCTCCTGTTCCTCCTTTATGTGGTGGGGCTCTGGGTCATGGAGGACAGCACAGGGTGTGTGCTCTTCAGGAGCTTCTTCTTTAACCATCACCAACCTGCTCAACATCTGCAGGAAAACATTAAAACATATTAGAAAGTATTTAGACATTGTGACAGCCTGCTGTTACACTCTGAAGCTGTGTGGTAACTTTTACATTTTTCATTTTCAAAATGAGTTGCACATTTCATATATTTTCATTAGCCTGACTTTAAGTTAACTTTTTGCAGTGCACACATTTAGTTAACTTTATTTGTCAGGTTGTTTTTTTTTTGTAAAGATGCAATTGATTAATTTCTATTTTTCTTTGAGTTGCCAGTTTCCTTGGGATCTGCTGGTGGAGGGCTGCAATGAGCTCCAGCTTTCCTCAATTGTTTGTTGCCGGCTAATCAGCGGGTCAAACCATTTGTAAAGGGAAGGGAAATGTGTTTATCATTTGTTGAAATATTCGTAGTTTGGGTAATTTTGCTAATTGGCTAGATTTAAAAAGTATTTAGTGTCTGGCCAGTATTTATCTGTTTAATTAAGTTTGTTTAGTTTGTTAGTCAGTTATCCCCATTGTGTGTCAACAGCGGTCTGATCAGCCACTATTTAAGTTTCCCTCATGTCCTGTTTGTTAGGTCAGTTTGTGCTTGAGTTCTTTATGTTAAAGCCTGAATTGAATTCTGTTTTGTTGACCTCCGTTTTTGGGCCCAGTTTATAATTTTTTGAAAACTTTTGGAAAAAAGTTTTTTTGAAAAATTTCAGTGGTTTTCTGGCTGGTTTGTGCAAATCCCTCACAAACATCAATCTGGACTGAGTCACTTTTAAATACATTTTGCTGCTTTGATTCAGTGACTACTGTATTTTCTGGAATATAACTTGCACCAGCCAATATATAAAGGAATAACAAACACTAGATAAGTCGCACCGGAATATAAGTCACAAGGATATTTATATGGATTTATTTTTGTGTTTTTTATTAAATAAAAAAAAAAGTG
>NW_015152388.1:27136-28373 GCF_000732505.1 Cyprinodon variegatus
TTTGATCTCCTCCTCCATTTTAGATGTGATTAATCTATCTCTGTTACAGGGATATGTACCTAAAGCTTTTAAAGTTGCTGTAATTAAACCTCTGCTTAAAAAACCGTCTCTTGACCCAGATGACTTGGTCAATTATAGACCTATATCCAATCTTCCTTTGTTATCTTAAGTTCTTGAAAAAGCAGTTGCCAAATAAATGTGCGACCACTTACACCATAATGAACTTTTGGGATGAGTTTCAGTCTGGCTTTAGAGCTCATCATAGCACTGAAACAGCTCTGCTGAAAGTCACTAATGATATCCTCATGGCCTCAGATAATGGACTTGTATCTGTGCTCGTCCTGTTAGATCTTAGTGCTGCATTTGATACAGTTGACCATAATATTCTTTTAGAAAGACTTGAATATTTAGTGGGAATTAAAAGAACAGCTCTAGACTGAAATTGCTCAAACAGATATGATTTAACCAGTTTGTTCACGTTAATGATAAATCTTCCTCATGCTTAAGGGTTACTTCTGGGGTACCAAAGAGATCAGTGCTAGGACCAATTCTCTTTAATATGTATATGTTGCTTATTGATAGAATTATTAGACAGCATGGGATTAATTTCCACTGTTATGCTGATGATACTCAGCTATATGTGTCTATTAATCCAAATGACCCAACTCCTCTGTTTGGCTCTCAGCTAGCGCTACACACAAACAAAGAGGCAGGTAAGAAAGTGAGTCACAACGGTTTATTTGCCATGTTTGGTCATTCAGGTTGACTACATAGTATATCTGGTATTTTGGTGGATCCGCATAGAACTGCAATTTATAGAATGTGACGTATGCTGGTGAAGATTCTCAGTCATCCAGGTCATAGCCATTCCAAAAGAAAAGAAAATTAAAAACATTGCACTGGACTTTGTTTCCAAGTTTAAAGTTGAAGTTCGTTTCTCTTCTTGGATGGGGAAGTTGGGGACAAAGTCCAGTGGATTGTTTTTAATTTCCTTTTTTTTGGAATATAGAATGTAATCTAAACGATTCTACAATCTCCTCACTTTGGCAGATCATCTACATGTTCTAAACTTTCACAGTCACATACCCCTACATCCAGTTCTACATTACCTAGAAAATTATGAAATAAAAAAATGAAGAAAACAGAATGGACTGAAATACTGTATATGATCCAATTTAGCATCTAAATATATCAAAACAAGATCTAGAGAGAATAAATGTAACTTTTCTGGACATTT
>NW_015152388.1:30621-31724 GCF_000732505.1 Cyprinodon variegatus
ATCTGATGATCTGAAATCAGGGGAGACAGAGATGTTTTATTTCACAATAGACTCATTACACTGATGCTCCACACAGTGAGGCATCTGACTGTGAAAAGATTTTTATGTGGAGGTGAAACAGAGACTTTTTCCATCAGGGAAGATTCTTACATTTTTCAAACGATAACCCCTTACCGTTTATAAAAATATTAGAATAACCTACCATACCATAACATCTTTTGATCTTTACAAAAATCAACCAAATCATAAAAGAAATTTTATGGAAATGTATTCAATCTCTGAAAGTACACAGCAGCTTTGAACAACAACAAAAAAAAAAAAATCAGGAAAATGAGCAGTCAGGGGAGGCAGTGCCTTTAATAGTTTAGATATATTGCTTGAATTAATTTTCAAAACTGGAGAAAAAAAAGATTTTGGTTTATTGTAACAGCATTTGTGGATATGCATTTGGATAAATATATGATGAGATTAATCAAATAAAATTGCTCCATCTTTACAGAATAAAATTTGATCAAGCCAAACATCCTTCCATTTTTTTTTTCATGCTTAATCCCAGTGGTGGTCAGGAGGGTTGCTGGTGCCTATCTCCAGCTGTTTATGGGCGGGCAAGAGGCGGGGTAAACCCTGCACAGGTCGCCAGTCCATTGCAGGGCAACACAGAGACAAACAGGACAAACAACCATTCATGCACACACCCAAGGAGAATCTAGAGAAGCCAATTAACCTAACAGTCATGTTTTACAAACTCCAGAACCTGGAACCTTTTTGCTGCAAGGCAGCAGTGCTACCCACTGCTCCACTGAGCAGCCCTGAAGCCAAACAATATATGTTCAAAGCAAAGAGAAAGAAGTGATTGGGAAGTTCTGCTCGCTCTGCTTTTCTCATAGTAGCTTAACCCGCTCTGTTCCTGTTTGGCTGTGGCTCCATCCTGGAGAGAAATATCAGCTTTCTGCTAGCATCAACACCTTTCTTTATAGATGTTCGAGATCGGCCTGTTATTCAGTTTAGTCCTGTTTCTCTGACTGTGACTGGCTGGATGTGCTCTCTTCATACTTGGAGCTTGTCTGCCTGGCTGTGTGTTTCCTGGACAGGGCCGCCTGTGG
>NW_015152388.1:35819-36999 GCF_000732505.1 Cyprinodon variegatus
ACCAGATCATACAGTCAAATTGATTAAAAGTGCCTAAGATGAAATGTGTTGTGAATTGGCACTATATAAATAAACTGAATTGAATTTATTAAATTTAAGAAGTAATTAAGGAGTAACAAATGTCTTTCCAAACGTTGTTAGGCGTTGTTTTATGAATTTAAATATTTCATATAAAAATTAACAATGCTTTGAATCAGCTTTTTTGCCATCAGGCACTATATTAAATCTGTTAATATTGTGGTATATTGAATCCAACTGATGCTGTGAGAGCAGGATTGATGATAAAACAATCTGCTCTAAAGTGATCCAAACATAGTTTACTGTCTCCGCTTGGACGCTACAGATTGTCCGGTTGCTTTTTGTCTAATCTATTTACTTTAGAGGTGTTAGTAGTGTTTCTATACACCCGCTGGAGGGCTACACTAACTTCATAGCTGGGATCACTAAAGGCGCCCAGCACACTGTAAAAATAAAAAGATTTTTATTACACAGGGCATTTTAGCGTGATTTAGACCAGCCACACAGAAAAGAAAGGATAATCTACCAACACACATTATAAAACTGCTCTAGATGCACTCCTTTCTATTTGACCTTTGATGGTGAATTACTAAAACAACACTTCTACCAATTAACTCATTCAAAAGTGCATTTCCACCCTCCCACCTAACACCCTCTCCTCTTGGGCGCTCAAAGTGCCCCTGAAGTGTAGTGAAATAACCAATTGTATAATGTTGCTAGGGAAAATTAATAAATATTTGGCCAATCAACTTACTGATTTAAAGCACTTTTTAGAAAAGGCAAAGAAGAAAGAAAAATCTGGGATTCACATGGAAAATATAGTGTATAACAAATATATATATTATATTATAGTGTACTTTTTCTGGATGTTAGGATATTATCATTGATGTGTGAGTTTATTACACCTTAATATTAACTGCCTGTTGTGTGTCAGAAATAATGTTTTCCACGACAGTTTGTCTAAATAAGACAGTTTCTCTATTTGGATACAGTTATAATCTTCATTCTGTACATGGCAAATATTTAGGAATGGAATTAGAGCGGTGTCCTGCAACTAAGAACAAAGAGTAATATTTTGATAAGGCTGGAGCCATGGATGCTAATCATCTGCTAACGTGCATGATGTAAAGATGTGATTGTGATGTGACTGGAGATGTATAAA
>NW_015152388.1:38348-40057 GCF_000732505.1 Cyprinodon variegatus
GTTCTCTTCCTCGCGCAGACGGGCAGCAGTCGGCCTGTCGTTCAGCTGCGCAGGGCTGTGGTACTTGTATGTTACTTACTACCACAAGTATAATGTTGAGGTATGCCCAGAAAAAACGTTTATAGCCCCGGCCTGTATTAGAGACCGGCCATTATTTACCTCCTCTGACAGCGAGACCGGCCATTATTAGAGACCCGGCCTCTATTGGAATACAGGCCAATATTAGAGAATTTACGGTAAGTGATGAAGTTTTATTTAAAGAGTTTGTCCCGAGTGATCTCTTTTCAGGGAAAAGAACTGTAGAGATAGAGCATCAGGGTGCAGACACAGAGCCTATCTTTAACAGGGTTTGTTAATTTGCAAACAAAAATAAATTCTTAAATGAATAGTTTTTATTTATAAAAAATATATATAAAGCTGATAAATAGCGTCTCTATTATTAAACTGGCACATTTTTTTTTTTTTTTAGGTCTGTGACACCATATTGGACCATGCAAAACACCAATTTATCTTCACAAAGCCTCAGAAGGGCAGCATTTATGTACAAAAAGTAAACCTGTACATTAAATTATGTTTTCTTTTTATAAAGTGTTTTTATAATCTTTTTTTGTTTCATATTACTATACTGGTGTGATGACTTAGTATACGACTGATTAGATTTAGAACTCCACCAGCCGCCACTGCAGTTAAGTCTTAAAAATATATGTCTGCAAAACTTTAAATCAGATGTTAATATCCAACAATTACACAATACTCATTTCACCTAATACTTTTTTACTTTTTCTTAAGTAATTTCTTGGATGACTACTTTTACCCTAGTAAAAAAATGTTGAAGCAGTGACACTCTTCCTTGAGTACAATTTGTGGGTAGTCTGCAAACCTGTACTGAGATTGGTGGCATATTGTTATGACGGAGTATTAGGGTCAGACAGGAGATTTTTTTTTCTTCTATTTCAAGAATAAAGTCGTAACCCTAAGAGAATATTCATAAAATTAGAATAAAGTCATAAAATTACGAAAATAAAGTCGTAAAATTTCGAAAATAAAGTCGTAAAATAACGAGAATAAAGTCACAAAGAGAATAGTCATACAGTACGAGAATAAAGTCGTAAAATTACAAGAATAAAGTCACAAAGAGAATAGTCATACAGTACGAGAATAAAGTCGCAAAATTACAAGAATTAAGTTATAAATTTACGAATATAGTCTTAAAATTACAAAAAATAAAGTCGTAATATTACGAGAATAACGTCGTAAAATTGCGAATATAAAGTCGTAAAATTGCTAAAATAAAGTCCTTATATTACAAGAATAAGGTCGTAAAATTACGAAAATAAAGTCATAATATTACAAGAATAGTCTTAAAATTATGAGAATAAAATCACGAGTAGTCATAAAATTACGAGAATAAAGTCGTAATATTAAGAGAATAAAGTCATAAAATTACAAGAATATAGTCGTAAAATTACAAAAATAAATGTGGTAAATTATGAGAATAAAGTCACAACGAGAATAGTCATAAAATTAAGAGAATAAAGTCGTGATATTACGAGAATAAAGTCGAAAAATTACGAAAATAAGGTCCTAAAATTAGGAGAAACAAATTGTATTTTATGACAACTCTTACAAAGACACTGTCTTCCCTAAAATGAGGAATGTCGAGCATCATGTGAAGTTAAACCTTGGTTTGCTAAATAAGGAAACCTTTC
>NW_015152388.1:41211-42889 GCF_000732505.1 Cyprinodon variegatus
TGTACTATTAGCATTAAAATCCCCACACCAAATTACATTTCCTTCCAAATATTCAGTTAATTCCTCCATTATTTCAATTGATAATAATTTACATGGATTATAAAAATTTATTATTTTAACTTTACCACCTTGTTCCCAAATTTCAATTATTATATATTCAAGTTCTTTCCCTTTCCCTAAAACCTGATATTGTATCCCTTCTTTTACAAATAACTTGAAGCTTTCTTTCTAAACAGGTTGTTTCAGTGATGACTTCATTCTCGCAATATTACAACTTTATTCTTGTAATGTTCCAACTTTATTCTCGAAATAGAATAGAAACCTCTCTAGCCTGGCCCTAATACTCCGTCATATATTGTAAACCGTTTCATGTCGTTAGAAGCTGGCATCGACGCAGCCATCAGCGGGTTCCAGCTGCTAATTAATGCTGCCACCTGTTGATCCATTACACTATAAACCTTCAGTTCAGCTCCTTACAGGCCTGTGATTGATGCGCACCTCCTCTTACCCCAGTGCTGCTCCTCAAAAGGGCTTTATTTCCCCCAAAAGCCCAGACGGCTTCAGCCAGATCGCTCCTTAAACCAACCAGTCCGATTCTGTCCGATCTTCTCCCCCAGGTCAGGTCGGGGAATCTGGGCAGCTGTCTCTGCTTCCAGTGATAGCAGCTAACAGCTAGCTTAGTTTGGTTAGCATTAGCTTCTCTGTAGTGTTGTTAAGCTGGAATCACTCCTCCTTTGCAGCGGCGGATGTTGGTGTGTTCAGGCATGTTTATCATCTAGAGTTTGATCAGTGAATGAGCTCCAGCCTTCATCGGGTACATCTAATGCTTTGAAAACAACAGCTAGTAGCTGCAGTACTGATTGGTCCAGCAGCGCCGATGCACCGGTGTTCTGTCAGAACAGCATACACTGTCAGATCGGCATACATCGAATGCGCATGCGCGCTGAATTCTAGTAGCAGAGTTCAAAGCACGTTTATTTCAACTTTTTAAAAAAGAAAATCAGTTTTGGTTATATTGTTATTTAGATACGACGTAGGATAGATTTTTTTTTTTTTTTTTAAATAAAGGTTGTATTTTGTGCAGGGGCGGATTTAGGAAATGTGGGGCCCTAGGCAAGGACAGGCATGGGGCCCTCTGAATTGAGAAGATAACACATAAAACAGCCCCACTATACAGATACAGAAATTTTAATAGAAGAGACATACATTGTTTTTTCTATATTTTGTCCCCTTTCTTCTTGTCCCTTTTTCTTGTTGTTTTCTTCTCTGTTTTGTACTCAGATGAGTTTTCATGCTGTTTCTAAAGGAATGAAAGATTTTTTTCCAAGCACTTAGCTCACTTAGCTGATTGCTCCTTCCTGTGTTCCCAAAAAGGCGACACAGTCCTTCTTTTCACTGTAGTCATGATCTGCTTATCTGTTCTCCATTTTGCATTTGCATTGAAATAATTGCTGCATGAATCATGACAGCAGGCAAGATAGAGGAGAGCAGAGTTCGCTGCTTTTAGATGTTGTCACCAAAGTGTCCAGTGGCAGGAAAAACTCACTAGATTTGACGCTAAGCGCTTTCTTTTGTAATAAAAGTGCTAGAGGGGTCTGAAAAGTAGCTACTCTATATATAATATAGCTACTCTTCGCATTGATTGTTTGGACTGATCCAATGTGGTGGACACTGAAGG
>NW_015152388.1:42929-49568 GCF_000732505.1 Cyprinodon variegatus
ATAATATTAGTATTATAATGTTAATATTATAAGCATTCTGATGACATTTTAAGGAAAGGATTTTTATCAAAAACATAATTAATGTGCAAAAATAAGTAGAGTTGTACCAACCATAGATGTAAAAGGAATTTTATGGGGCCCCCAGGAACTTGGGGGCCATGGCAAGTGTTTTGCCTAATCGTAAATCCACCCCTGATTTTATGACAACTCTTACAAAAAGCACCATCTTCCCTAAAATGAGGAATGTCTTAATATAACGACTATATTCTCGTAATGTGACTTCGTTCTCAAAATAAGAAAAATATATATATATATCTCTAGCCTAGCCCTAATACGACATCGTACTTAGATGTAGAAACGGCCAGACATGATTGAAGTTTTCAGGATGTTAAGAGAAGATGCCTCTATACAACAATATTAGTCTATCTATATTAATTTAAAATAAGTTACTTTAGTAGTAAAAAACGTGTGAGCGGGAATTTATATTTGGTTAGATTTTGTTTTGATGTTTAAGATCATAGAAAACGATGGCTGTGGTTTATATTGTGACTTTGAATTAATTTAGATGAGATAAAAACTAATTGAATGAGTCGAGCTCTAACAGCTAAACCCTGTATTGGTGTGCGTATCGTTTCAAGTGAGTCACATGACCGATACAGGAGCTGTTTCGAATTGACTGACGCACTCAACTGTTTCTATAAATCTGTCGATGCAACTCATCTGCTAAAAAAAAATCTCAGATGTTTTGCAGTTTATCATCAAATTGATCAAGAAATAGGGTAGCAACCTAAAAGCATTAGAGAGGTTTCAGCCGAGTTTGACCATTTGATCTCATACTTGTTTTAATTATTCTTGTTGTTTCATCCTCTTTCTCTCAGTTATCACTCAACTTATCGGAATTAAATTTGATTCTATATTGACTCTTAGTTAGCTGTTATTACTGTGGTTATTATTTTAAATAAATAAATGAATCCTAGTCCTCAAACATACTTGTTCACTTAAATTTTCCCATTATATGTTCAAAATTATGGATTGTCGAAAAAATCTGTGTAAAAATATCTAATATGTAATTTCAATTTAAACGAAGATATGAAACAATACATTATAACAAACAATGACTTATCATACTATAGGTCATCAAACAGCTTCTTCCTCACTGCCATCAGACTGCTGAACTGTTGAAAAACCTCTAAATCATGTGACAGACTCTGCATCACACTGATAACACTGAAAAAAAATACTGTAAAATTGCCATATATGTTTAATATGCTCTGAACTTCCATATCAGTGCATTTTTGCACCATGTTTTTTCTCCCACACTGTTTACATTTGATCACTGCTGCACTTTAAGGAAAGGAAATGTCATGAAAGCTGCACAAAACCAAATTTCATTTTGTACACACTGTTTAAAAGTCAAAGTTGTCTAAGTCATCAAATCATTGTCAGTTTAGTGTCAGAGGCTGCCTGTAGTAATTTTAAATGTCCAGCAGGTGTCAGTATTCAGTGACAGTTTGCAATACACTTTGCAAATGTGTTGAAAGTAGTGATGATGAGATGAATCCTCATGAACCCATTATTAAGCTGCAGCATCTGTTGGCTGTAATTGGATGAGCCGCTCAGTCAGGTTCATCCATTTCATTTAAAATGAGATAAATAAATACTGCTATTGATACATTTTCAATACATTTTCCATTAAATGAATAAATATCCCCAAGATATAAAACAAAATAAATACTTTAAAATATTCTTTGCCTTATTTTATTTCATTATATTTCAAGATGTTTATGTATGCAAACATGTATTAGTTATGTAATTTATCTTATTATTTATTTATTTGATAATGGTGTCAGAGGCGTAGACAGAAATTTTTTTATAAGGGTGGCCAGGCAATAATCAATGTATACTGAGGGGGGGCAGAAAGCGGATAGGCACCAGAACCTCATGGTCAATCTACACGGTTCCAACAGGAAAATTGATGAGCAAAACATCCATATTTTCTAAATAAAGATAAACTATTCTTTCCTACAGCCTTTGCTGTAGGAAATTTAAACATCCGTAATTTCTAGATAAAAGGTAAAGTGGATAAACTCAGTTTTGAGTTCTGGGGCATAAATCAATCATCATTGTCATAACATACCAACTTGTATCAATAAACATCCTGCATACAATTGATATTTACAAGCACTGATATCTACATAAAATGATCATTTGATAAGTTCTTATTAAAATTGTTATTTATCTTTGATTTTAATGAAGACTCCTAGATGACTTGCACAGACACATGATTTTCTTTTTACCCCATAAAACACAAAATCTAGTTCTGAAAAGAGCATGAATTCTGTATTTATCATCTTTGATGTTAGTATATTGACGTGTATAATTAACCAATAAAAAACTTAAGAGTATTACTGCTGCCACCACAGGGGTGGCCAATGATTGGCTAAGGGTGGCCACCCTTAGCCCCCCATCTAGCTCCGCCCCTGAATGGTGTATTGCTTTTTGACACTTTTATTTTTTAACGCCGTAGTTCTAAATAGAGTCTATAATATCCAGATAGAAGTGTGTTTTGTTTTGTTTTTTCCAAGCAACGAGGCAAACCTTCTTACTTCGGACAGTTTACAGCTGTTAATCTATGCGTGCTGGATGTGAGCGGGAAGCAACATTTATTTTCTGCCTGTTATTATAAACTTTGTGATCAGGAGTCGGGTCATACAGGGCAAGGGATTGAAATATATTAAGATAGCTGCATGAAGTGAAATATCTATTCAATTAAGTTTATTTAAAAATCTATGCCTGATTAGGTCAATATGCATTCACAATTTAGGAATTTTACATATATTTGACTTAACTTAAGGTAAAATTACAGTTTTCTATCAAATCTGAATTAGAACTTAAGAAAAACTGATAATTTCAGGGTTTTTTTTATTGTTAAAAAAAAAAATTAGTAGGTGAAAACTGTGATCCTGTCTCAATCCCACCTTGTTGTTTTTAAATAATTAGTAAAACAGAGTTTGTAAAGAAAAAAATAAATGGATCCAAAGGACTTATCACTAACCATGTGTGTTTGAGTACAGGGGCCATAACAGGGGCCAGGATCTGATCTACAGGGGCACTGGCCCCCATTGGCCCCTGCCTAGAACCGCTCATGTGTAGGGTACAGCTACACCGTCCGCTTTAGCGATGGTCTTTCCTCCCACTACCACAACAGGAAGCTGTTGTAACCATGGTAACGGTCCAAACTCTGGCAGAGACAGCAAGGAACGCTTAAGATCGTCTAAAACAGTGATTCCCTACTAATTTGTTTCCATTTGTTTCCAAATCAAGTTAAAATGTGATATGAGGGAGTTACTCAGAGGAGCTCCACTTTTATAAATACAGGTTTAAAATATTACTTATACTTATTTTGTATTTATTTCGATTCCCTACTAACTTCCAGGAAACATATTTATGTTGTTTTTTTAATTTGAGATGGAAAGCATAAAAGGCATAAAAATTAAATGCTCAAATCAAAAGATTAAGTAAAATAGTTTTTATCTTATAATCAGTTATTATATGTTCAACTCAATACTTTAGACTGAGAGGGCTACTCATGGTAAGACAAAATGGAGTGGAGGAGTTCAGGAAGATATATTACCTATTATGCTTTAGAGTGGAATAAAGCAATTTTATGCGACATTTACATTTTACAGGTCAATAAATTAGCAATAATCACTTTTTGGCAATTTTAATGTTGAAGGGGGTGAATCATCTCAGTGATTTTAGGAAGGAATTATATTTTAATATCATATAATAATTCATCATGACTCTTAGTCGAGTTCAGGTGTCTTATTTTCTCTATCAAAGGAATTTATTTAGTATTGGAATCCCAGATCAAAATGAATAAACTTTGATTCTTCCTTGAAGTTTGGCATTTTTTACTAAGCACTATCTGTACTTACATTTTTCAAAATCCATGAAAAATATAATAATATCACCCATAAAAAATAAAATATGACAATAAAGTTTCATTTTAAATAGTTTATTGAGTTACATCCATCACAGTACAGGAATGACAGAATAGTTTTAAATCTAAGCAAACTCAGTACAGATACGTCATCTAAAGTTTACTTTTATTGCCAAAGTGCATTTAGAAAATGCAGATGTTTAGGAGGGCAAACATGAGAAATGGAGCCTTTGATGGGGAGAAGAGGAGGAGAAAGGTAATTAAGTCTAGTGTTGCGCCGATGACATTTTTTTGGCCCCTATACCGCTACCCGATACCTGGCTGTGCAGTATCGGCCAATACCGATACCATAATAATGTAAAATGATTGCCTTCATGGCTTTGTCATGCTGCTGCCTACCTTTGTGAAGCAGGAAAAAATCTAATACAAAGTGAATCCAGTAGAACTTTTTATTGCCTACCAGGAATGAGTGACAATAGTTGAATTAACTTTTGGCTCTCAAAATGGTACTGGTGCCCTATTTGTTGGTACTCGCCGATACCGATACCACCATTTTAGGGCGATACTGGTATCGGTATCGGTGCAACACTAATTAAGACAATAATCTGCTGTTACCTTGGTCAAGAAAATATAACAGTTTTACTGGTGTTAACCCTTTATAGGGCACCTGAGGAAATACTGAAATTTAACATATAAAAAAATATGAATATTTTTTATGGCAAAAATTCATGTCAATGTAATAACAGGAAACACCAACTTGAGTACATTAAGATTGCTTCTTTAAGAAATTCATAAAAACATCTTTTTTGGTACAACATAACCTTAGAAGCCTAAATGCTGATACTGGTACTTACATTTTTTAGTTTATAAACCTAAATATAATTGTTAACTGGGCTTAATAACGTTTTAACTTTACTTTTTAACTTTTCAATTAGCTTTTTAACTTTTTTTTTTTTTTGAGTAATTAACCTTTTTTTTTTAGATTAGTTTCCAGTAGGTAATATATCATTCAAATGTTCATCTATTTGGTCAAATTCCAAAATAAGATGTAGAGCCATGTAGCAGCATCTTTGCTGAATGAATGGATATAGATCTTGTGTTTATAGAACTCACTGAGGGACGGAGGGACTCCATTTGTAAGGGGTATGCAAGGGATCAAAAATTTTAACTTGCCCTATTCTTCTTTTTTTTTTTTTTTTTACCTTTATTTAACCAGGGGGAAAAAATCCCAAGAGATTAAAAAAACTATTTTTCAAATGAGTCCTGGCCAATAGGCAGCAAAGTGACATAAGAAACAGAGATGCATTACATTAAAAGACAGCTACATAAAAAAAAAAAAAAACATATCAAGTACAACAATTACAGATCATTGAGGCTGCTTAAAATTCTTTCACTTTCCACTTAAAAGCATTTAAAGATAAAAGCAAAGTCAACCTCCAGTTTCCTATAAACTATAGTGTTTGATTTGACAGAGAAAGACACCTGAAACAACACAGGAGACTGGGCGCGCTCCCGATGTAAACAAGCCCCTCCCCCTGCTCCTCCGCGGGGACGCGCCCGACCTTAACCGATCACTTTTTGGCAAAACACTGACACTCTAGACACAACACTAGCTAGCAGCATTAGCTCTCCTTCTTCATGGAGCCATCGGCTGATGATAACCCGCGTTATTATCAGTCAGAATGTCTTCAGTCCAGCTTCAGGGAGAGTTTATCACCCAGCAGTTAACTCCTGCTGAGGAAACATTCACAGGGTTTAAAGAAAGATTGGAAAAGTCCAATGAAGAGACTGATGATCGGAACCGACAGCTGGATTTCACCAGGATCCCACAGATCATCTTACACCGGATCGGTAAGAAACATCTGAGAGACACGATTCCCCTCATGATGCTGATTTTAGCTTCATGTTGGGAATCTGGTGAGAGGAGATCAAGCTGCTAAGCTAAATGTAGCTTCAGTTACAGCTAAATATCTGCATCATGTTTGCTGTTGATTCTGATGCTTAGATTCCAACATGGAGGCTGTTATGATCCCCGATCAGATCTGATTGTCTTTCTCTCATCTCACTGGAAAACATCAACATGTTTCTGGCTTCTGCTGGGAGAGATTTACTGGTGGGAGAGGTTTACTGGTGTTGGCAGCTGGACACCGCTGATCTCTGATAGACAAGAGAGTTTGTTGATGTCTAAAATACTTTAAATTAGTGATGTTTACCTAATCTCCCTCTGGGATTATTAAAGTATTTCTGATTCTGATGTTATGAGAGGAGCAGAGGCGTGTGTCTAGTAATGGAGGGGGCGTTTCCCCGATGCATGTCTGGAGGCTTGATTCATTTAGGGGAGGGGCCAACATTGATGACGCCCAAGGCCACGCTACCGTGATACCACGTGACCGCTTCTGGCAGTGGTTCAGAAAGCCCAAAAACTTTGACAGAGATTTAAACAGCCTCAGTGTGCAGTCAAGATGTGGTTCGTAGGAGTTGCTGTCAGCTGGATAGATTCTTAGAATAGATTTGTTGGAAAAACAACCACCCTGCTGTCGGGCTTACAACAGAATCTTCTTCTTCTGGAATATCTCCAGGAAGAACAGAGCAATATAGACGACATAGTTCATCACCTCAATTTGACTGAACCACGAAAATGGACCCGCAGGGCAACCATGTATAAATATTAGTGCGCATGCCCAACATTTCGTCGC
>NW_015152388.1:51048-54023 GCF_000732505.1 Cyprinodon variegatus
CATCCATCCATCCATCCATCCATCCATCCATCCATCCATCCATCCATCCATCCATCCATCCATCCATCCATCCATCCATCCATCCAAAAAATAAAATACATGAGTATTTTGAAACACACTCGAATCATTTTCATTATTGTACAAACAGAACTTTGGCCAAAATACCCAGCCCTAATTATTACATTCATTGGAGCAAAACTGAAATGAACGCTTAATTTAATACGACATAATAATAACAATCCCCATCAGCATCCGGCGTAGGTTCACTTTCTGCCCAAATATTTTCTTTCAGTTGTTAATTTTTGTAACAGGGATAATAGCATCATGCAAACATTTTTTTTTTTTTTTTTTATGAACTATGTTTCTTCTTTACTTCCAAACTCAGCATCTCTTCATCCACTCCTGCAATAAGAAGTTTCTTTTGACTGGATTTGATTACATTTTTAAGCCTCTTGGTATAAAATAGATTGGAGTTCTTCAACAAGGGTCTGCGACACCTAGGGGTCCACAGAGGTACTGCACAGGGGGTTGTAAGTGGAAGTTTTGGTTGATTACTTTTCTTTTTATATATTCCTCCCTGCAATTTTTTCCACTAATTGAAATGTCTTTAAATCCACATTAACATGAATTCAACACACTGTATTAAACAGATAAATGGAGGCAGAAGATGTCTTTCAGTCATCAATGCACACATTCAACGACACACAGGAGCTCTTTCAAGCTGGACACCGTTTCATTCACAACACCTGTCCCATCAATGGGAATCAGAAATACTTTAATAATCCCAGGGAGAAATTACTTTCGTTACATTAGAGTGACTATAGGACCAGTTTGATAGAACACTATTTCATACAATATATATAATTAGGGGGTCCCTGTTCCATCTACCCATTAGTTTGGAGGCCCTTGACCTGGAAAACTTTAAAGACCCCTGAAATAGATAATTTGATAGAGATGAGAAATCTGCTTCCTGGTATGTTTATGTACCAATAGTTTGTATCCAATCTTTTAAATAAACCGTGTTAGTTTTTTAAAACATGTAATCAAGCTCTAATGTTTAGTTACCGATCCGTCGTTTCTATAGTTTAATTTGAAAAACCGGATCTTCTCTACGTTCTTTTTCCTGTTTGGTGCCATTGCAATAGCGGGCTGGAGTGGAGCAAAAAATAGCTCTGCTCCGTATTTAGACGTCGACGGACGGAGAAGACGTACGTAGACGGTGACATGCAGAGGAGTAGCGGTGGATGTGGAACAGCTCTCATTGATTAACATGTCAGACAAGTACTAGGTATGACATACATGAGCGGAGCGCTGGCCGAGTATGTGGAATCTGAGGGTAATCCAGATCCAACATGATTTAAAACCTTAATAAATGACCGCATGTTGTCCGACAATATTGTCAAACTTCACTTGCACCGCTTCTCGTGTTTATACGGTAAATCCCTCCATAGTGTCCGGGACCAGGCTACACGTGATCCAAATTGTCCAATGTGCTGCTGTCAGTTTGGGTTGCTGCTGCTGCTACTTTTATACACAGCAGGATAAACCTAAGGCTATCACCTTCTATCAGTTCAGCATACCCCGTCAGGTTAGCATACCTTTAGTTATACGCATGCATGCGCATGATCGTTGTTAGCTTTTATCAGTCCCATAGAATGGCTTCAAATTGTGCCAGTAGGCTCATTAGGTTTTTATCATCGAGTGAATCCTAACCATAAAGTAAATTATTTTCCCCTGTGGAATTAATGAATCTATTTATGTGTAATCTGAAAATCATCTCAGCAGTTCTTCATGTACTGTAAAAAAAGAATGTTCAGCATGTTGCTCATACTAAACAAACTAAAATCAAATAAATCTCATATTCTGTCAACTGAGATCTTCTCCCTATAAATACTTAATTCTTTGTGAAAAATCCTGATCATTCTTTAATAAGATCCTTGTTAAACGGACCTGAAGCAGGTTTTTTTTTTTAAAGCTGTGTGTGTGGTGGACCTAGTTATGGACTTTTGTAGTGGTTTTATGCACAAAACCACAACAAAAATCAAAAACTAAATCGGGCAATAAACCAGCGTGATTTGCTGTAAGGAGAGCAGAGACAGAGAACACTTTTTGTAATGCGTATTGTCTCCATTCAAACCCAGGTTTAAAGCCTTGCAGGGCAGCCTAAAGCCCACTGCTCTCATTAAGATATAGAAAAAAGAAAAAAAAACACAAACAAAGGTCAGGTCAGTATGTGAATCGGGGAATTGTCTTTATACCAAAGTGAACAATTGTTGTTCTCTACTTCAAAAAACACTTTAGCTTTAAAAATGTAAAAATATTCTATTTTTTTTATTTTTATTTAAATGGTCGATTCATAACATGGATGCATAAACACTTCATTTTATTTCAGTGCTAAATGTTGTTTAAAGTAACTAATTATAATTAAAAATGTCTCCAGACCTTCTGGTTTATTTGGACCCTGCTGATTTCTAATTGGTTGCCCCTGGACTAGGACATTCAACAAATAGGTCAAAGGCCAGTGGTCAATATTTTAAAGACTATTAGCATTTGGATAGGATGCCTAGTTATTTAATTTTTTGCTAGGTAAAAATAATTTTTCAGATGCATGGAATTAAATTTTCTAATTTATTAAGAAGATGGTTTGAATCTTGAAAAAAGTATTGTTAAATATTAGAAGTTATGTCCCCTTGAAGGCAGTTGCGTCTCAGAACTTCCCTTCCGATTCTTTTCCTGGGGGCAGGTTATTTACTACTCTTAACTCAAACTGGGTAAAACCATATAATAAGGACTATATAACAGGAGAAAAAAAAGTTACAGCGTTTATTCCAGGTCAGGTCGTTACAGGACAGAAATATTGCTTGGAGTTGGCACAGCTGTGGGCTCAAAAAATGTCAGCGAGAGTCCAGCAAAGATTGAGCCCTGAACAAGGTCATTGTAGCGGCTAAAATCCTGTATTTTAGGCTACTGGTGGT
>NW_015152388.1:54830-57600 GCF_000732505.1 Cyprinodon variegatus
TCAGTAGAAAATGAAGGCTAATCATGTTTTGGGTGTACTATTCCTTTAAGATCCACATAAATTCAACAGACATCCAAACCAAGCACAATAGAAAACTGTTGCCTCAGCCTATTAACAACACCTGAACAGAATTGATGGTTGACTTAAAATAACCCATCCCCCCATCAGACACTCAGAACTCAAAATTAAAATACGCCCCCTGGTGGCGACAAACACCAAAGGATAAATGGCTTCTTCAGTCATCTCCTCATGGCTGGGGTGCGTGTGGAATGGAGATCCTTCTGTAAAATTGACAGGCCGTAGTAGCCACGTTTGCTCAGCCATGTCTTTGTCCAAATATGTCGTCGCCTTTTCTTTTTAGGGCTTTCAGCACACAATTGCAAAAATTGCCAAGGCAGCGCGTTTCACTCTAGTGAGCTTCATATTCCTCTTCTACTCATTTGGCTTCCGGATAGAAAATTCCAAGTAGCGCCATCTCACTGCAAAGCTGAGTTTGAAGTGGTTTTTAGTGTCAGCAGGTAGATCGCATCAGAACGTCTTGTTGAACGTGCATCATGAGTTGGGAGCTTTTTTAATCGGATTTAAAAAAATTGCACAGGTTATGCCCGGCTTAAGAGGGAAAATGTCTAAAGGGTTCAATGGGTTCAAGGAGACAGAAGCAAAAATAGAAACAGAAGCAGAGATACAAAACGCAACTCCAAAAGGTGGCCCCGTCCAGGAAACACACAGCCAGGTAGACGAGCTCCGAGCCAGCTCCCATGTCAGAGGACGATAAAGAGCACAGACAGTCCCAGTCAGAGAAACAGGACTACACTGAAAAACAGGCCAAGCTCCAAAATCTTTAGACAAAGATGTTGATGGCAGGAGCACAGCTGATGTTTCTCTCCATGATTGTGTCATAGCCAAACAGGAACAGGCCAGATGAAGCTACTATGAGAAAAAGAATATGCAATATTGTTGCAATTAAATACCCTTGTGATCTCAACTTCTTAAGGTCTTACCCACCAGAAAATACTTTGCAATCATTTGTAGTTCTTGAAGTCTACATGCAGTTCTTTCCTGGTTGGGGAAAAGGTTCCTGAACAATTCTGCAAACATCAGTTTTCCAGCTGCTGCCACCTGTTGATCCATCCACCAGTTAATCTATCACATCAGTTCACCAAATGGCTAAAGGTCTATTCCACCTCTTTTGTCACAACCTTAAAGGGAAACACCTTTTTTTTTTTACATTGGGCCCTTAATTTTACGTTATTACATCATGTTGTACTCACCCGTATTAGTTTTGTGTCATTTGCAGCTGTTCCGAAAATATTCAGTGTTGTGATATCCAAGTAACGTCTTCCTATAGGCAACGAGTTGAGGGCACAAACTAAACTGTTCATAATTTATCATTTATGGTACGCCAGCATTCATAACATTTAGACGAATCACTGTCACCCAGACATCCGCGGTTATACTTTTTATATTTATATATTTTTTAAACAAAGCGGTGCGTGTATGACATCATCCGCGCTTGCTGGCTACCATTCATTCATCCTGTCCGTTGAACTGATGCTAGTTTTACACAAATGCTTGGAAGATGTCTAGTGCTACTACCACAGATGATCTCGTTCTCAAAATGAAATTGAACGATTCAGATTAGCTAGCCGAATGAATAGAAGGGGTAGAGCGTAGCCGCCTGTGGCCTGGGCTGCCTGTTACGACTCCAGTCCGGCATGCGTGTGTATATATATATATATATATANTGTCTCCTGAAAAACTTATTTCAAATAATTTGACAACATTTTGACATTTTTTATGGCTCAAGTCACTTCTAAATACTTACAAATCCCTATATATAGATATAATACACACATAAAAACACAACCCTGACCCCTAAAACCTCATCAACTTTGACTGGAATATATGCTTAAATTATATCCCTAATCCAAAGAGGTTCAACTCATCACTCCACCCTTTGCAGCTAAACAAATTCAAGTCTTCTTACAAAGCTTTCCACAAGATTTAGGAGTGTGTTTATGGGAATTTTTGACCATTCTTCCAGAAGCGCATTTGTGAGGTCGCACACTGATGTTGGACGAGAAGGCCTGGCTCTCAGTCTCCGCTCTAATTCATCCCAAAGGTGTTCTATCGGGTTGAGGTCAGGACTATGTGCAGGCCAGTCAAGTTCATCTACACCAGACTCTACCATCCATGTCTTCATAGACTTTGCTTTGTGCACTGGTGCACAGTCATGTTGGAAGAGGAAGGGGCCAACTCCAAACTGTTCCCACAAACTTGGTAGCATGGGATTTTCCCAAATGAATAACTAAGGGGCCAGGTCTAGTTCCTGAAAAACAATGACATGGAAGCCCATTCCATGAAGCTCTCTGCTCAATGTTCTTGAGCTAATCTGAAGGCCACATGAAGTTTGGAGGTCTGTAGTGATTGAGTCTGATAAAGTTGACAACCTCTTAACACTATGTGCTTCATCATCCTCACATGCCGCTCCATCAGTTTATGTAGCCTGCCATCCCCTGGCTGAGTCGGATTTGTTCCCAAGATTTTAGATTTTCTTTAGAAAGCTTTTTGCGCCCTAGGGCAGAATTACGTGACCAATCCAACAAAAAAGGAAATAGCTTTAATCGTCATTAAAGATTAAGTATTTATCTTTTTACAAAGTATATATACTCACTGGTCACTTTATTAGGTACACCTGTCCAACTGCTCGTTAACACTTAATTTCTAAGCAGCCAATCACATGGCGGCAACTCAGTGCATTTAGGCATGT
>NW_015152388.1:60297-62573 GCF_000732505.1 Cyprinodon variegatus
AGGCTATATCAGCCCCACCAAAAATATTTTTCACCAGCCGCCACTGGTTCCTAGTATTTCTAAAACTAGAATGGGAGGCAGATCTTTAAGTTATCAGGCTCCTCTCCTGTGGAACCAATTACCAGTTTTAGGGCCCTGTCACACCTTGCTGATTTAGATGTCAGGCGTGCTAGAATCTCCTAAAATGCTGGCATATGGGGACTTTCTATGTTTTTTTTCAATCTTGGGCGTATACATTGCATATTCATAACGAGTCCAGAACTTATGTCCAACGACGGCCCAACTTATGCATAACGCACGGCAGCGTAATGCCCATGAAATTAAGCACAAGCCATTGTCCTGAGGGGCTGCTGGGCCATAGACTGGACCGGACTGGGCACTCGAACCGAGCCATCAGCTCCAAGCCTGGTCCGGGTCTGAAGCCAACTGGGGACGGAACGTCTGAACCCGACCCGGTGATGGTATGCCGTCACCCGCCGGCTACCTCCCCCTCTGCGCCGAGGTTCCCGGAACTGCCCCGGAGCTGACTGCTTGGTTCGAATGCCAGGTTTGTTTCGACTACGTGGTGCACTGTAGTCGAACAAAATCCTGGAAGATTTTGAAATTCCCCCAGACATTTAGGTATGAAAAGAAGGACATGTCTGGGATAGAGAGGACGTCTGGTCACCCTACCATATCAACAATTTGATGTTTCAGTGAGTGAGTGCTTGTTGCTATGATGCATCTTTGCTCAGCAGCTTCGCTCGTTGTAAATCAGCGCACAGGTCATCTAAATATTAGGGATGCACGATATTGGGACTTTGGCCGATATCCGATATACCGATATTTAAAACTCATGTAGCCGATAACCGATATCGATACTGATGTTAAAGCTGGACAAAAATAAGTAGTCATTGAAAATAGCAGTTTTGTTATCAATATCTGACACTTTGAAAAATAATATACTCAAATCTAGTCTGGTTCTGTTTGGCTGTGCCACCATTCAGCTCAGCTGCTGCCTCCAACAACTTCAATTATAGAACATATAGTGTTCATTCAGTGTTTAGTCCAGTTTCTCTCCTAACCATATCTATGGACGCAGCTTCTACTGTGACTGATTGGATGTGCTCTCTTTCATACTTAGACATGTAAACTGGGTCAAAGCTATTCTGCTTAACAGTTTCTTTCCCAGACAGAGCCACCTGTGGAGCTGGTTTACCATAACCTTTCCTAACATAGGAAGTAGTTATAGATCAGTGCTACCATGTTTATTTTGAGTGTCTGCTTCTGTCTCCTTTAGGCCCCCAGTAAGCCGCTCACACGAGCCTGGTTCTGCTGAATGCTTTTTTTCCTGTTTAAAGGTGTTTTTTATCCTATCCAGTATTGCTGCTTGCATGCTTGGTGTGAGGGATTGCAGAAGATTAATGGCACAATGCAAGCAAATATTTACTGTCGCTATGCTCATCCAGATGGAGAGAATCCAGCAAAATCAATGACTGGATGCAGTCAGCTGGTTTTCCATAGATATTAACACTTTGAACCTTTAATCTGATTGGATGATCAGATAAAATTGTTGCTATAAAGTGCCTTGAGATGACATATGTTGTATATTTGCTCTATAAAAAATAAAAGGAATTGAATCAACAATAGAATGTCTGATATAAGCATGCTGATAGAATCAGTCCAGTTTTAAATGGGTCTGTGGTTACTGTTATTGTTCTCCAAGTAAAATAACTAAGCTTTTCTTACATTCCCTAACGACGAAATTAATTCCCAAGGATTAATTTTAATATCGGTATAGTACTAAAAGCTGTGATATCATCAATATCATATCAGAAATAATACAAAATTAAATAAAGTTTGTATTAGGACTTCCCCGGTTCTGATAGAGCCATTAGTGATGAACTTACCGGCTCAAAGTCACACCTGTTGGCTCTCATGAAGTTTGCGCAGTCCTGTCGGATCTTCTGATGATAGTTCTGAGAGTAATAAAGCTGTAGACAGAAAAGAACAGAACAGGTAAGACCGGGCCCAAAAGCGTAAGGGTGGTCCTGTTCTGACCAGAGCAGCTGACCCATTCGGCTCCAGCAGGTGACCTCTGACCCTCGTTCTGCTTAGTCTTCAATTAAAAAGCCAGGTCGAACATAATGGGCACCATTTGTAAAGTTAAGCAGTGAAAAATAATGAGCAATATTTATGGTTATTAAGCATGTTTTAGGAGATAAATAAGGGGTTTATTTTTTTCCAAGTCATTCATTCATTTATAAAAAATCTTACTTTGTCAAATAAATATATTG
>NW_015152388.1:67036-67925 GCF_000732505.1 Cyprinodon variegatus
GGAAAAAAGGTCAGAATTCGGAGGAAAAAAGGTCAGAATTCGGAGGAAAAAAGGTCAGAATTCGGAGGAAAAAAGGTCAGAATTCGGAGGAAAAAATGTCAGAATTCGGAGGAAAAAAGTCAGAATTTGGAGAAAAAAAGAGACAGTCATATTAAGAAATAATGTTTGAAAAAAATTAAGATGTTAACTTTTTTTATTTTTTCCAGTGGACCTGAACCTCTTCCGTAGCTTAACTTTACAAACGGCGCCCCATACATTTATCAGAAGCAGATACCCAGAAGAACCTCCGACCAGAACCCTCCCAGGTTTACGCAGACTCACCTGCTCGGAAACGGCCCGGAACAGACTGGACGCGTCCCGCGCAACCATCTTCCGATACAGACCCAGACTGGACAGGTACTCGTCCATATTTACAAAATATTTCTTCAGGCCTTTCTGCATCCCGCCGAACCAAACCGAACCGAACTCCACGCACACGAAACAGTTCCTGACCTCGGAGACTTCCGCTCAGGGGGCCGCGCGCGCCTCCAGGTGGCTTTAATCAGGTCTGATGAGGTTCTGCAAGGTCTTGTTTCCGAGACGTTCACGGACCAAGAGATGATCGGAAACACCCGAATAGGAACATTTTTGCGTTAGAAATGGGACGAAACCAACACATTTAATTTAAATGATTTGAATTAAATTTGATGAGGGTCGACACGCTCAGGGCAGCTTCAACAAGATGGATATCAGACTGGAACCGAGAGGCTGAAATGTTCACAGGAACCAATCAATTAACTGGATCAGATGAACGGATCAATTAACTGGATCAGATGAACGGATCAGTTAACTGGATCAGATGAACCAATCAATTAACTGGATCAGATGAACGGATCAGTTAACTGGATCA
>NW_015152389.1:0-2774 GCF_000732505.1 Cyprinodon variegatus
TGTCTGTCAGAGTCTTTATGGAGATTCCAGGTGAGTTCAGGAGGTGAGTGTGGACAGGGAGTCAAAGCTGAGCAGCTTATAGTGACAGACTGATGCTCCTTCAGATCACCAACAGGGATATCGATACTGGGACTCCAAGGAGAATCTGGGAGTTCAGATTAAAAGTTTTACAAAAATAAATACCTATCAATGTTTATAATGTAACCTTCCCTTGATAGAATGGAAACCTGTGCATGGTGTTCAATTCAATTAATTTATATAGCACCAATAAACAACATGTCATCTCAAGTCACTTTACAAAGACAATTCTACCAGATCATACAGTGAAACCGATTCAAAGATTTCTATCTAAGGAAAACCAGTTGATTTCATCGACTCACTGACCTGAAGGCAATCCCTCATACCAAGCATGCTTGTAGCAACAGTGTAGAGGAAAAACTGCCTTTTAACAGGAAGATACCTCCAGCAGAACCAGGCTCAGTGTGCTTGGCCATCTACAGAGGCCGACTGAGGTTCAAGGAGACAGAAGCAGACAAAGAAAAAGAAGCAGAGATACAAAAGGCAACTGTCACCCAGCTCCACAGGCGGCCTTGTCCAGGAAACACACAGCCAGGCAGACAAGCTTCGAGCCAGCTCCGAAGTCAGAGGATGAAAGAGAGCACATACAGTTAGTCACAGTCAGAGAACCAGGACTACACTACAAAACAGGCCAAGCCCCAACACACAAATGTGTTGATGGCTGCAGCACATTGAGACCCTCTCCAGGATGGAGTCACAGCCATACAGGAGCAGATCAGATTAAGCTAATATGATAAAAAGCAAAGAGAGCATAACATTAGAGATTGAAAAAAAACAGATTCTGCAGAATGGGAGAATAGAGATAGAATGAAGCAGAATGATGAAATATGAGTCCCTATGTCCTCCAGCAGTCTAAGTCTTTAGCAGCATAACTGTAGAGATTGCTCAGGATAACCTGAGCCACTCTAACTATAATGTTTTTATCAAAAAAGACCATTTTAAGTCTACCCTTAAAAGTAGACAGGGTGTCTGTCTTACTGACTAAAACTGGTAGTTGGTTCCACAGGAGAGGAGCCTGATAACTAAAATCTGCCTCTCATTCTACTTTTAGAAATTCTATGAACCACTAGTAAACATGCAGATGTAGGGCAAAGTGCTCTGTTAGGAGCATAAGGAACAGTCATATCTATGATACAAGATGGAGCTTTGCCATTTAAGGCTTTATAAGTGAAAAAGAGGATTTTAAATTATATTCAGGATTTAACAGCGAGCCAGTGAAGAGAAACTAAGATAGAAGAGATTTATCTTTCTTTTTCATTTTCATCAGAACTCTGGCTGCAGCATTTTGGATCAACTGAAGGCTTTTAACTACAGTTTGTGGACTTCCTGATAGTAAAGAATTACAATAGTCCAGCTTTGAATTAACAAATGCATGGAATAGTTTCTCCGCATCACCTGTAGACAGGATATTTCAATTTTTTTGCAATATTCCGTGGATGAAATAGGGAAATTTCAGAGACGCCTTTGATATGGGATTTAAATGACAGGTCCTGATCAAAAATGACATCAAGATTTTTTACTCTTTTATCTGAGATCAATTTAATTCCATCCAACTGAAGTGACTGACTGGTCCAAAGATTATAACTTCTGTTTTGTCTGCATTCAGGAGCATGTAATGAATTAGATTAATCTGGATTACTATACAGACACAGCTGCATATCATCAGTATACATGTGGAAATTAATCCCATGCTGTCTAATAATTCTATCGATTGGGAGGATGTACGGTATATAGTAAAGAGAATTGGTCCCTGTGGTACTCTACCGATAACCCTGGCGTGTAAGGAAGATTTATCATTAACGCAAACAAACTGAAATCGATCAGATTGATTTGATTTAAACCAGTCCAGTGCTGCTCCTTTTTTTCTAACAAATATTCAAGTCTTTCTTAAAGAATATTTTGTCATGATCTTGAAGCTGATGGCTGGTTTAATTTCTTATTTATTTCACCTGTCTACTCTAACTCTGCCACTGCTCATCTGATCCACCTGCTCCTTCTATTTGATCTGCTTAGTTCCAGCCATCAGTTTGAGGATTATTCTTGAGCATCTGTACTCAAATTGTTCTTGAGCCTTTAGTGTGGAGAGATTTTTAGCATTACTTATAGTGTTCTGTTTGCCTGATCATGACCTGTTTCTGTCTTCGGACCTTTGAGCCTTCATGCCCATTTTCTGATCTGTCTTTGGACTCCTGTTTATTCTTGTGTGGATTGAAACTGGATCTGCTTCTTGACTTTGTCCTCTGGATTATCCTGCCTTTCTCTGCCATCTGCTCAGATCTGATCTCCTGTCAGTGCTGTGTCCTTAAAGGCTTTGGCGTCTTGAAGGGTCATTGTATACAGCAGTAAACATTTTTCCAGTCTAGGTTGGATTCCTGTAGGCATGTAGAGGGGCATTTTCTCTCCTGTTTCCAAACATTTTGCTTCAGAGTGCGCAGCTCTGCATTAAACCAGGGAGCCAGGTTTCTATTTTTAAAGTTTTTCTTTTTCAAAGGAGCTGTGTTGCCTAAGGTAGAACACAGAGAACTAGCAACCCTATCTACAAAATCATCAACCTGTGAAGGGGAATAAACTAAACTTTTGCCCTCTGCAGCACTGCTTAGTGACAGAGAGGAGAGGGTAAGGGTAATGGTTTCTTTAAAATGTATAACTGTATTATCTGATAATGATCTGCTAAAGTCAAACCTTTCTTTTTGGGG
>NW_015152389.1:3293-6860 GCF_000732505.1 Cyprinodon variegatus
GAAATAGAGTGGTGCAGTTTTTTTCTGTCAGGTTTCCAATAATATTCAGTGAATATGTGTTAACTGACCCACTACTGTTAAAACTAACTATATTTGAATAATGGCCAAAGTTTTTCATCCAAACTGCATATGTAATTCTGTCTCTGTCATATCTGGTATCCTCTGTATCATAGATACATGGGATTTCCAAACACGATCCACTCAGAGCTTCAATCTTCCTTGGTATAGTGATTTTGAGGTCTGCTTTTATATCACCACAGTCAGCCAATGTACCTGGAAAAAGAGACAAATAATGAACGTGATGTGGAGCGAAATCTGCCTGCAGGAATATGATCCACATATCCAGTTCAGCTTCAGCATGCTACATGTGGAGCCTTTAAATAAGGTCAGAAACATGAACAAACAGCTCACCTGGAAAAAAGAAGACAGTCAATAACATGTTGACTGTCAGCATTTTCTCAGAGAGAGCTGCCATCAAATTTGGACTCTCACTGAAAACCAAAGATTTAGCTCATTTATTACAGTAGGTCTGATATAGAATGTACATGAGGTTTCGTTCATTGCTTTGAATGTACTTTAGACATTTAAACTTATGTGTAACAAAGCATACTGAAATATTTGGTATGATTATTAGAAATGCAAACTTACCAGGATTTATGCATTTAAAACAAAAACGGTTTAATTTTAAAACCAGTTGATCTGTTCAGATCTGATCACCAGCAGGATAAACAGCCACTCTCTCTGTTTCAGCACACCTGGAAGAAAGAAGACATTCGGTAACAAGTTGACTATCACTACGCTAAATATGACTGAAAACCAAACATTTAGCAGATTTAATGCAGACGGTGTAAATTTAGAGGTATAGTTCACAGCAAAGCAGCTCACATGTTCTGCAGATATTTCAAATAATAAATGACATTGCATATTTGGTTTAATACTCAGTCAGAAATGTAAACTTACCAAAATTTCTGAACTTTAAACAAAAACAGTTTGGTTTCAAACTCAGTTGATCTGTTAAGCCCAGCACCAAAATTAACAGCCACCTTCTCTGTGGCCACATGTGTTATTTAAAGGTTTCTCCGTCCTCTACGTTCTTTTAAAGAGGAAGTCAGGTCTATCTAATTATTTTGAACACATGAAGTCATCTAATGAAGAGTGACTTTGCACACAGCTAAGCTGTCATTCAGCCTGTGGGGTTGTTATATTGAAAAACCTGTTTGTCGCTATGAGCATCCTGCAGAATCTATAAATTAGTCTTTTCTTTTCACTTCAACATTGAGGGTTTTCTTTTTTCTGCAGTTTATGCAGCTATCATTACACATCTGAAACATTCCTTCATGAAACTTTGGGTCATGGATGGGAAGTCAGGAAGAATAAAAAAAACACTTTGTTGTATAATAGAGTTTACTTAAACCTACTTTGTTGGTGTTTTAGCAACTGAAACATTAATGGAATGTTACCAATCAAATTAGAATAAATCTGATGTTGATTCTAACAATCTGTTCAGCTTAAAGCTTCAATTACATTAGGAGAAGTGACTATTGCTACAATGTGCTCTTTACAGGTAGTCTCTTCAGCTTTATTGTTGTTTTATGATCAACCTGGCTGATATAAATTCAACTCACCGAGGTGGTAAGTTTAGCACAGGATCAACTGACATGGACTGTATCACTCTGTAAGCCCTTTTAAGGCCCTGTGACACCTTGACGATTCAGCCAGTGTACAGTATGTCTGATGTCCCAGAATCCTCTAAAATATACTGGCATACACTAAACTTTCTATATTTTTTTCAATTTTGGGCGTATAAAGAGAGTCTGATGGTTTCCTCCAATTAACCCCCTTTTATAGCAAAATACTGCCAATACACCATTATGCTATGTTAACACCAAAAGCAGCAAAGGCAGCAGGAGCAACTAGTTTACATGCAAAGTCAATGGTTGACGCGCATCAAGGCACAGCAAAAGGTCTCGCAGTGCGTTTTGAGAAGCAGGCGCAGCGCATCTGAGGAGCTGAAGCAGTGCGTCATGAGCGTTTGAGCATCTGACGCGCCCAGTGCGCTGCAAACGCAGCTGCTGCTGGAGTTGGAAAAACTGATCTTTTTGCTTTGCACATAAAGGCGCAGCAAAAGCTCCCGCAGCGCTTTGAGCAGCAGGTGCAGTACGTCTGAGCAGCGTGTCTGAGCAGCTGAAGCAATGCGTCGTGAGAGTAGTTAAAACTACTTTTCACCCACTGATCACAGCATATATAGCTGAAAATGTTACAGAGAAAGAAAGGATAGGGTACCTCCGCCCAACGCGCATCACACCCACTTTTTCACCATGCAGCCAGAGCAGCAAAGATGTTTCAGCCGCGCATCAGAACTAAACTTGTACAAGCATTAAAAGTGAAGCAGCACACACATTTTTGTTGCTCTTGCTGCATGTGGTGTGAACATAGCATAAGAGATGAGTTCTGTTTAAGTTTTATCCTCGAGTTTTCATTGGTTTTATTTAAAGTTTGTGTAATTCTAGTTATTTTTGATTGTATTTGAGTTCTTATGTGCTTCCTGTTTGGCCTCTGTTGCACTCTTGTGTCAGTCTCCTTTACCATAGCTCCCTTTTAGATTCCTCTGTCCACTCCTGCTCCCAATCTGCTGATTAGCCTGGTCTTTGTTTCTCTCTCCATTAAGCTGGACATACACTGTACATTATGTTCAATTGTTGCACGCAACTACAACTCAAACTTTACGACGAAACCACAGGGTTTAAAAGTTCACAGCTCACAATGTATGTTCTCACAGTGTGAGACCCGACACTCTGATGCGATCGACCTGCTCACACTGCACAACCAAAAACCACACGTTGGACTCAGCGCTAAGAGTTGGCTCTGGTCGGACTCTTCAATCTGGAAGCAAAAAAAAAAACCCTTTTGTGCATACACGCAGTACTCATGGTTGTGGTAAATCGGCTCGTAGCTCTGCTTCAACAGCAGCATTTGTCCACGAACACCTCACGATGGCAGACTGAAATTCAAACATGTATGATTTTCTTCCAACCTAACGATTCTTGATCGGGAGGTGGTCGTGAGAGGCTAATCGCCCCTTGTTACCCCTGTATACTGTTTCGTCTTATCTAGGGTCAGACTCCTCTACTGTTCCCTCTTGAGGCTTAGATCCCTCTACTGTTCCCTCTCCAGGCTTAGACCTCTCTAGTGTTCCTTTTTCAGGCTTAAACCCCCCTAGTTTTCCCACTTCAGGATTAGAAGCGTCTGTTGTTCCCTCCCCCGACTTATGCTACGTTCACACCTAAAGCAGCAAGAGCAGCAAAAACGTGCATGCTACTTCATTTTTGATGCTTGTACAAGTTTAGTTCTGACCAGTGGAAAAGGGGGTCTGATGTGCATTGGGTGGAGCTACCCTATCTTTTCTTTCTCTATAACAATGGCAGCTGTATTTGCTGTGATTGGTGGGAATAAAGTAGTTTCAATATGCTTTTAAGTGAGAAAGTACACATTAAAACTTCATCTGTGCAGTCAGTTCATCAAGATTACGATCCTGCATTCAAATATTATTTTGCCGTCGGAGCCGCT
>NW_015152389.1:7395-11289 GCF_000732505.1 Cyprinodon variegatus
TGCCTTGATGCATGTCAACCATTGACTTTGCATGTAAACTAGCTGCTCCTGCTGCCTTTGCTGCTTTTGGTGTGAACGTAGCATAACAGTGTATTGGCAGCATTTTGGTATAAAAGGTAGTAGTTTTAACTACTCTCACGACACGCTGCTTCAGCTGTTCAGATGCACTGCTCCTGCTGCTCAAAACACTCTGCAGGACCTTTTGCTGTTCATTAATGCGCGGCAACCATTGACTTTGCACTTAAACTAGCTGCTCCTGCTGCCTTTGCTGCTTTTAGTGTGAACGTAGCATTAGACTCCTCTAGTGTTCCCTCTCTAGGCTTAGATTTCTACAGTGTTTCCTTTCCAGAGACCCCTGAACGAGCACTGTGCCGTCCCGAGAGCACTGAGCATGCTTTGTGCCTTCAAGAGACCCCTGAGCCCGCTCTGTGTCATCCACAGACCCCTGACCCCACTGATGAACTAGTCCCTTAAATAAAGCTCTGTAAGAGTTTGTCCCTAAGGCCCCTCAACCGGCACTCCTGGACTCCAAGCCCGCTCAGCGGGTGCTCCTCACCTTTTCTTGGGTCCCAAGCTGTGCCGCCTCTTTGTGGACTGGAACAAAAAGGGAACTCTGCTCACTAGGTCCTTGCTCAGTCAGTCCCATTTCCTCCATATATGGCAACTCAGGTTTCCCTTGAGACCATTTATTTTGGGTTAATTTAATATGGTTCTTGCTCTACTGGGGCAGCTCCTTTTAGAAGCTCAAAACCTTTGATCCAATATTCAAACAACAGATCTCAATGAGTTCAAAAGGACTTTATTTTACTAACAGCATGTGGCTGCTCATCAGCTGCAGTGGATAACCGAATCCTCTGTAGAAACTCAGGTCAGTGACTAAGAATAAAGGGCTGATAACTACTAAAGCAATAGTCCCGGGACCAACCAACAGGGCCGCCGGGTGGATGTGAGTGTTATGTGTGAATATGCGTTTTTTTTTTTTTTTCTCATCTTGACAGAGTCTGTGTCGTTTGAGTGGGGGCACTGGGGGGGAAGGTGTGAATGAGACTGAGTTTTTTTTCCCCCTTTCTTTCTCAGGTTGGGGTCTGAACTGCTCCCTCTCCCAAGCACATCTCAAGTCTCCACCAAGTGCGGAGCCCATTCCCCACGTCCTGCTCTCCCTCTGCTGGCTGGCGCCTGGACCCGCCGGTGCACTGGCGGAGCTCGGGGCTTGCTCAGTGGCTACCGGCTTATTCCTGGCGGCTTCTTTGGGGGCCCCGGCTGACCTTTCTCTCTAATATCATTAGTTGTTCAGTGCTACTCTGGACTCAAAGTTAATCTTAACTCCCAAAGTTTATCTAAAAAGCCAAACAACTTTTCTGAACTTTTAAGATTCTTTTCGGCTCTGAAAATTATCCACTTAATGTGGCTGACAGTGGTCTTTAATGAAGGAGTTTGCCATGCAACAGAATTTTCAATTTAAGCCCTGGCTCTAGCTTGCAAATGTCGTCCCCTTCCAGAAATAAACCAATGATATTTAGAGGAGTGCCAATCAATATAGAGCACCAAGTAACCCACCCAATGACTGTGATTAAGACATAAAAAAAATGAATTACAATTCAATTAGAAAATGAGATAAATAAATATCTTATCTTTAATGGCGAGTAATGCTGTTTCGTTTTTCATTGGATTGGTGATTTATTTCCACCGTAGGGCACAAAAATGTTTCCTCAATGACTGGTTAAAAGTTGTACATGTAAACAGTAGCTCCTCAGCAATACAGATGTATAGGAGAGCTCCGGGCACACCAAAGCTACGCCAGGAAATTAATGGACCCGATTGGCAGACCATCACAATTGGCTTGGCGAACTTCATGCATATTTTTGTTTTGTTTTTTGTACTTATACTCAACCCATCCCGTTGGGGAGCAGTGGGCTGCCATTGTGTGGCACCACTCCCCTATTCTGCTGTGTTGACTGCCTGCCCTTTCAGACATCATGATCTGACCCAGCATGGATAAAGAAAGGTACTGCTTTCAAGCGCTTTTTAGAAAAGGCAAAGAAGCATGAAGAATTTGGGATTCAGAAAATTATATAATATAGTGTATTTTTTTTAGTTGTTTGTTAATTCGCACAGTTGTTCTTAGATTAACACATTCTCATGGAATAAATAGTTTTTATATATATAAAAATATAAAGCTAACTGATAGCTTCTGATTATAAAAGTGGTATATATTTTCATTGTTATGCCTTCACAAAGCCTCAGACAGGCAAAATGTATGTACAAAAATTAAACCTGTACATGAAATTACATTTTGTTTTTATAAAGTGTTTTTATAATGTTTTTTGTTGTTGTTGTTTGCATTCATTGATTCATTGTTCTTCTGATTGGTTTTTGGTATAGGTCTATTTTAAATTTCATTAACAATGTCGAGACTTAGATAGCATTAAATGCTGCATTTACGCTATTACCTGCAATTTCAGCATGAATGTTAAAATCCCCCGTTATGATGACCTTGTCAGTATTCAAACCCTACTCAGAGTAAGGACCTGTTTCATGATAAAAACCTACAAACAGACGAGGTTTTGTTGCTTTGCAATTTGGATGGGGGAAACTAAAATAATTGCAGCCATTAACTGGCGTCGGACTAAACAATAAATCAGACTGAAAGATTGTTGCTTAACATCCTACTCGTCCAAAATTTCTGGGTATGTGAAAATTGAAATACTTAGAGTGAGTTGCCTCATTTGTGCGAACATAATTCTCTTGCTGCTGCAAAGATTCTGTAGGAAAATGCTAATCAATTTGATTTTTAAAAAATCAAGTTATTAACAGACTTTTTGAAGATTGTTGTTCCAGTTTGTGGGGTTGGTTTGTTTTCAGTGTTCAGTTCCACAGTTTCTCCACCAGATGGTGCCAGACGGTTACTCTGTCCTGGAGTGCTTGCCTACACGTTTCAGTGTGTGTTTGCCTGTTTTGGGTACTCTAGCCTCTCTGAGCTTGGCTGAGTTATTCTCTGAATATTTCAAGTTAATTCATGTTCTTACCTTTGTGAATCTCTGGCAGGAACCCTTTCAGAACCTTTGGGATTTTTTGAGTCCTTCCTGTCCTGGAAGAAATCCTCTCAAGACGCCCAGAGTTCCACAACTCCTCCCCTCTGAGCTCAGACCACATCAAAGTCTCCAGTTGACAGCCTGTTCTCTGTGCTTCCGTAAACTAATCTGTGAGCCCTCCAACGTCTCATCCATCTTCAACCAGTCAAGGTCCCCACAACTGGAACCACGTACAACCCCCCAAATTTGGTAGCCAGGTCAAGTAAGAACACAGCATTTAGTCATCTGCATTTTCCCCACCAACTGAGATCTCACCATTTCTCTCTCTCTCTCTCCTTATGTGCAGTCACACCAGGATTCCTGGCCGCAGGTCCCACCAAGCTCTGTTAACCTGGTTCCTGTTTTTTTCCTTGTCTTAAATTAAACATTCAAACTTTAACAATCTCTCTGTGAATGTATCTGCATGTTTGAGTGACTACCATCTTTCCTTCCACATTTCTAATGTAATCTGAGGTGTGAATGCATCTGAGCCCCAATTAATACTACACAGAGAGCAGAACAATAGTGCAGAACATTACTTACACACACACTGGAAGATATCATCCTCCAACTCCTGCTGATCTGTGTTCGGCTGTTTATATGCTGCCTGGGATTCAGTACTCGATGTGGGTTCCACTAAACAAATACCTTGAGAAAAAATCTAATCAAACATTTAATGTCCAGATTTTGCACTGTACAGTCTACACTATTATGCCTCTAAATGTAGAATATTTTTAACCTCAACTTAATTCAACAATTTGTCTTTGACAAATATTATTTGAAATAAAGAAACTTATTTGTTGAACCTCATTTCTAATTCTAA
>NW_015152389.1:12306-13945 GCF_000732505.1 Cyprinodon variegatus
TTTCTTTACTTAAGTGATTTTAATGCAATTACATTGTTAATGTAGGAACTCACTTAAGTAGCTTAGTAGAGTAAATTTCTCCACTGTGAGATCAATAAAGTCAATCAATTAATCAAGCTTAAAAGATTAATGTTCCAAGGAACCAGATACAAAGAAATGTTCAAAAATTAAGATAGACGTTGAGCATTAATACATTATGAATGCAGAGAAAAAATTATAAAATTAGATCAAAACAGGAGGTTGTCCAAAATTTTTGGGAAAAAAGCATATTCAAAACTCGTGTGCAGTAATTAGGTGGGCAATAACATGCTAATAAAACGAAAACACAAAGAACGGAGAAAAAGAAATAAAGGAACAAAAACATGAGCTGAGATATTTCTGTAATATTGAGGAATGCAGTGCCTTGTGAAAATAAGAAAAGCATGTTGAAACCATGATGCTGCCACCACCATGTTTAACACTGGGGATGGTGTGTTAAGAGTTATTAGCAGCTTTTAGACCACACATTACATTTTGTGTTGTTGCAAAAAAGTTAGATTTTGGTTTCATCTGAACAGAGCACTTTCTCCCACGTTTTCTGTGTCTCCCAAGTGGCTTGTGGAAAACTTTAAAAAGAAATTTTGTGGATATCTTTAAGAAATGGCTTTCTTCCATAAAGGCTAGATTTGTGACAGACTCTGCATCACACTAACAACACCACTGCATATTTGCACCATAATGCTTTCATATCAATGTGTTTTTTGCCCCATGTTTTTTCTTTCTCCCACACTGTTTAAATTTTATCACAACTGCACTTTAAAGAATGGAAATGTCATTAAAGCTGTACAAAACAAAATTTAAGTCTAAGACTATGAGAAAGATTTTCTGTTCTGATGAGACCAAGATTTAACTTTTTGGCATTAATTCTAATTGGTATTTGTGGAGAAAACCAGACACAGCTCATCATCTGCCCAATACAATTTCTAACAGTGAAATATTGTGGTGGCAGCATCATGCTGTGGGGGTGCTTTTCAGCTGCAGGGACAGTAACTCTGGTTGTAATTGAAGGAAAGATGAATGCGGCCGAGTACAGAGATATCCTGGAAGAAAGCCTCTTCCAGAGTGCTGAGGACCTCGGACTGTGCCGAAGGTTCACCTTCTAACCAGACAATGGCAGTATATTTTTCATTTCAGAGAAAAGGATCAAAGCTTTTTCACAGAGTATGGCTTTGTCATTTTTCTATGTAAAAAATGCTAATGCTGTTAATCATGATTAGATTGTGTAAAATATCAGCTATTTTATTTATTTTGATGATTGATCAGCAACTGCTATCCCACACACACCATCTCTGCTCCTTACATAATAAATGAATGCTCATGGCAGGTGACCATTCATGTATTTTCCTTTTAACAGTTTTGTTTAGCTTTAATGGCTCTGACTACAATCTTCTGCTGCTCCTCCTTCATCAATTACTCATTACTGTCTAAAGTTATTTTATTACACATTTTAGGAACAGCTTCATCATTTTCTGTCTTCTTTAAGGAAATCATGTAAAAAAAAAAAAAACTATCAGCAGGACATTATTTTGAGCTCTTTTATTCAAAATAGGAAGTCTTATGAACAAACTAGAGAACAGACCCATAAGTAGAGAAAAATGTC
>NW_015152389.1:16128-19076 GCF_000732505.1 Cyprinodon variegatus
GTACAGAAAGCAGAAGATTAGGAAAGAAAATAGTTGTTTTATCCAATTTCTTTAATGTTGACTAAAACTAAGCAAACCTAGTTATTTAGCACTTTTCCATACCTTCATCACAAAATGCCGTGACGCAAAAAGCTAAAACCATAATTCCATTTTATCTATAATTAAACAGCATTAACATAATTAAATCCCACATTGACTGTGTATGATGTGATCATTAATAGATAAAGTTTTTATTTTTAAAACAGGGAAACTAAACAACCGTCTGTCTAAACTGTTTGCCCAGCTAATGTTTCTACTATTGCAGCTACCGTGAGATACACAGCAGAAGCAATAAGCATTATTCCAAACAGAAATGCATAAATACATTTAAAACAAAAACAGTAGATTACTTAATTTTACTAAACATTAATATCAGACTTAAATATTGAAGCTCTCTTACCTTTAACTGTTATACTGAGAGGATCATCACAAGCTGTTGCTTTGAACGGCTCGTTCTCAATCCTGAAGAAGTATCTGTCTGCATAACTGGTCTTTACATCAGGAAACAGAGTGGTGCAGTTTTTCTCTTTCAGGTTTCCAGTAATATTCAGTGAATAGGTGTTAACTGACCCACTGCTGTTGAAAATAACTATCTTTGGATCAGAGGCAAAATTGGTGAGCACCTTTTATCCAAACTCCATAGATAGTTCTGCTGCTGTCATATTTGGTATCCCCTGTATCATAGATACATGGGATTTCTAAACAAGATCCATTTAGAGCTTCAATCTTCTTTGGTGTAGTGATATTGAGGGCTGGTTTTCTACCACCACAATCAGCCAAAGTAGCTGTAAAAACAGACAAATGATGAACATGATGTGGAGAAAAATCTGCTTGCTTAGAATCTTCATGATCCACAAACTCAACTCCATCTGCATGTAACATGTGAAGCCTTTAAACAACATCAGGATCTAACATTTCTAAATAAGGAAGTGAACAATCAGCTCACCTGGAAGAAAGAAGACACTCAGTAACATGTTGACTGTCAGCAGGTTCTCAGACAGAGCTGCCATCAGATTCAGACCCTGGAAACCAAACATTTAGCTGATTTATTACAGTGGTTCTGAAATTAGACCTTCAGCTTGTAGCAAGCAGCTTTCAATGTGCTGTAAATATTTAGACTTTAATATCAAAAAGCCTGTTGAAATATTTGGTTAAATGATCAGAGTCAGAAATGTGAACTCACCAGAATTTCTTCAGTAAGCAAAAAACTGTTTAGCTTTCAAACAAGTTGATCTGTTCAGATCAGTTGATCAGCAGCAGAATAAACAGCAGCCTTCTCTGTTACCAGATGTGTTATTTAAATAAGTCTCCATCCTTCATGGTTTGTAAAGAGGAAGTCAGCTCTTTCTCACCACTGTATAAAGTCATCTCATGAAGGGTGTTTTAACACAGTGCTAAGAGCCATTAACTAAATATCATAATAGCCGATCAATTTTCATAGCACAGCTGCCTTTAAAAATGATAGATCACAAAATCTGAAAATACCAAAGAGTACACACTAAAATACACATATTTATCCTTTACCATATAAGGGCATCAGTGCCTGTTCTCAATAAAAACCTCCTGCGGAACTAAAAAACCTTAAGGTTTAACTTCTCATTTTTACTTCAGTTTCTCAGNATAATCAGTATCATTCCTGCAAACTTTAATCCTTACTGTGGATTTTCTACTAAAACCTGATGCTCTCTGACCTCAACAATATTTTGTGCACAAAACAATCCAGATGTATGTAACACTGTGTAGCTTTGCATGCAGGCATGTTGAATATTTTTGCTGATGCTCTTGTTGACTTCCTGCTGTGGGTGTAGGTCGGTACAGATGGAAACAAATGTCAATAAAAGGCCACAGGTTACTCTAGGGAGCCATGCATTCAGGTTAAATGTAATTGAAGGCTGCATATTTTTTCATCTGTTTGTTACTGGAGTTCGTAGCCATTTAAAGATGGCATCTCCAACAGGTTGGGGGCACAGAAAGGAGTTTGGAAGCCAATTTAATTTTTAATGCCTGGATGAAGATGAAAATAATTATGAACTGTGGGAAACTACATTTTTGGACCAGTATGTTTGCTGATTTGAAGAGCACTGTATTATTGAAGGATGTACCCCCTAAAGATGGTGCCGCCGAAAATAAAGAGGTATATAAAGAACTAATTCATGTCTTGGATGAGTTTTTCCCTTGTCATGAGAGATACAGTACTGTGCACGGAGTGGGTACCTCTTCCGGAAGGTGTCAAAGAGAGCATCATTGACTATATCATCCATGCAGAAACTTATATCACAGTGCTACGTAACACAGGAAAAGTTTTAAGTGATAGCCTGCTGTCTGCAATGATATATTAGGTCATATTTAAAGAACCTTGAAAATTAAATATTTGGTCATGATGTGTTTTTGTTCTGCATTTTCTTTTATGGATGTGCTTCTTTGATTATAAAAGGTTTCACATTTGAATAAGGTAGTTTTTCCTCATATTAAAGGAAATATAATTTTGAAAAAACAGCAAATAAGGATACAATGAACCAAGTTGAATGACCCCACGCAAAACTCTAATTGTATATTCACTGAACAACTGGAACAAATATAGAGGCTCTGACAAGACTTTTCAGCTTTTTAAGATCTGCTGCAGTCATTCTGTCATTGACTAACAACAATGATGCTTAAAAATTAATGCGAGTCTTGTCTCAGGTTCCCTATGCAGATGACAAAGGTGTTTGCGTACTTCTGAGTGTTTTTTAATGATAATATTGCTATTAGTCCACCATCAAATACCTTTTTGTTAACAAAGCTGTCAGCTCTAAAGTTGTCCAAACAAATATGACGGTAACCCTTTTTTTTTTGTTGGAGGATTGCTTCAAAAAACATAATCCAACCATTTCTAAAGAATTGTGTCATCTTTTAAGATTAAAAGTAGG
>NW_015152389.1:21368-25585 GCF_000732505.1 Cyprinodon variegatus
TACACCCATACAGTTTGACACAGAAGCTTAATTTTGCTAAGGACCCAGCGGGACCCATGTCACAGACTCTGTATCACACTGATAAAACCAAACCAAAATAATGCATATTTGAACCATATATATAAATGCTCTGAACTTCCATATCAATGTTTTTTGCACCATGTCTTTTCTCCCACACTATTTACATTTGATCACTGCTGCAATTTATAGAATGGAAATGTTCTAAAAACGAAATTTTGTTTTGTATACAGTCTGTGTATACAAAATGACAATAAATAAATAAAAAAAGTCATGTTGACCCTTTATTTGCATAAAATATTTTAAATACTGTGTTCAGATTTATTTTAATTTGGTTACAAATTTATTTGGAAAAATTAAATTAATGATTTAATCCTGGACAAAACAAGAATTTTAAATATTATGTAATACTATTACATTTAGAGTAACATTAATATCATTATTCCAGTTCTGCTAATCAAGCATTATTTACAGCAATATGATCCACTAAAGTATAACATTTTATTTTCTAACACATGCACAGTCAAAATTAACAGAAAGCAATAATTAATGACTTCATGACCCAATGGTTGGTCCTGTGATGAACTGGTGAGCTGTCCAGGTGGGCCTCCTCTTCTGGCCTGCTGACGGCTGCAGACAGACACCAGTTCCTGCTGTAACCTTGAAGTTTCATTGGATTGATGGATGAAAAACGGAGAACCTTTGACTCTGGAATAGGCCTCCTCCTTGTCTCCTTGAGGTTCATGATGCCTGAACCTCCGTCACTCTGTTGACATCATCTGCTTCATCTGTGTCCTGTGAAAATTAGCCAATGAAGAATTATTGTCAGACTAATTTCTCTTTAGTCTCTCTGGTTTTCCTCTCATTCACTTCAATAAAGATTTAAACATTATCTTTCAAACAGCAGCAGTGAATCAGCTCCTGTGGACATTAAACAATTAAGAATTATGTTGATGTTGCTCCTCTGACTGACTATTAAAACTTAGAAAGTTTCTGAAGGATATTTCTTTCATTACTCAGCCCACTTTACAGCAGCATCATTTTTAGGTTCTCTTCAAGTCAAATATCAAGTTTAACAGCCATACATTAAAACTACTGTTGCAAGAAATCAAACATTATTATTTGCTTTGCTAAGGATGAAAATCTGGCTTTAAACATCAGTGTAACTTTAAATATATGAATAAAATTGAAATAAAAGTCTCCAATTTCTGTTTCAAGCATTTTGAATCATTTTCATACACTGAATATAAACAAACTTACGGTACCTTCATTGCTTGTTTGTTGGATAATCTAAACCAGCTGAAAGAATAAAAATAAAGTGAACAAACATGTAGCAGAGACCAGCAGGTCTGCGGCTCAAAGAATCAACTCATAGAAAAATGAGTCTCACCTCTGAAAGATGCAGACTGCACTGCAGAGCATTATGATCCCCAGAATCTTCAATATAACACAGAGACTGACTCCTGGCACCGGATTAAAGAAATGTTTGATAGATGTAGGATTATTTATACAAAGAATAAAAATGAAACATTGAGAGAACAACTGAGACTCACTTGTAATATATTTTAGCTTAAAATATTTTACATTTGAATGATTCAACAACTCAACCTTTGAACTGTTTTCAAAATTTAACACAAAAAGGCCTTTAGATTAGATACATTGAACTTTCTGGGCATATAAATGTGGATTNATATATATATATATATATATTAAACATTTATTTATTTTAAAATATCAATGATGCAATTATATTGTGAATTTTAAGAATTTACCAGCCTAACGAGAGCATGGGTTAATCATGGCACGTTTATAGTTAGATATATAAATAGTTTCATTCAGTTGTAGTTTTCCAAAATGATTTAAGAAACAAGGTAAATTTTGCATAATTAGTCTATGATTTTCACTTGGGAAAAAAAAAGTTTAAAGTTTAAAAGTTTATTTTGCTAATAAATAGTTCAATTCTTCCTAAATCACTGAAAGCTTTGTAAAATTTTTTTATCAGTTTAAATCTTCGACATATATGGCCTTACAACTAAATATGTCATTCTCATATGGTCAAAGCTGACCAGGTGAGAATCAAATAAGAAAACTGTAATTGTAACTGTAACAGTTTGCAACTGTTTGAATAAAAAATAGCAATATGATATGCAGTATTAACAATAATCCCTTTTTTTGTCGGATTTTTCATTAATGGCATTAGTGGCTCATGGTTTGAACAGTAGGCTGACAGGAAATAGGGCAAAAGAGAGGGGGAAAGACATGCGGCAAAGGACCACAGGTTGAATTTGAACCCAGGTCAGCCGCGTCGAGGAGTAAGACCTCCATACATGGGTTATGTGCCCTAACCACTGTACAACCAGAGCACACCCCACAATAATTTCTTTTTTAGAAGTGAAAGATACTGTATATATAACACGCTGTAACCATCCCCAAAAGCAAATAAAATTCTGCATTCATATGTAAGTTAAGAAAAAATACTTTAAAAAAAAAACAAGCTTTAAATTGTATTTTTCTATTATCGATAATATATTAGTTAATCCTCCAAAATGTGTCTTTTCCAATCCAAACTATTTTTGAGTAACAGAGGCAAATACGAAAGTGTAGCAGCTGTCTCCTCATAATGAATATTTGCAGCAGATCACAAGACAAATAAGGAGACTTGTTTGTGGTTCATTTTTTGTTTATACATGTTAGAGAAGATTTTTTTTTTTTGACTAATTTTATATACTCTAATAATCCCAGAGGGAAATTACTTCTCTGCATTTAACCCATCCCCTTGGGGAGCAGTGGGCTGCCATTGTGAGGCGCCCGGGGAGCAGTCTGGGGTTAGGGTCTTGCTCAGGGACCCAGTGTGGCAGTCTGTGGGGATGGGGGATCAGACTCACAATCTCAGGATTCAAAGCCCTATGCCCTAACCACTAGGCCAGCACTCCCCAGTTTCCAATACTGATTGAATATTATCAACATGCTAACATGTCTAAAATTGTTAACCTTGCATGTTTGTGAAGAGACGCGATTGTATATTCTCCTCTATGTTAGATATAGGGTGTTCTGTTGAACTGCTTTTACTTCCTTATTTTGAAATTTTGTGGTTGGGTTATGTGGTGAAAGCTGCAGTTTTATTTAGTCTTTTGAAAAAAACAAGTAGGGCAGGACCTTGAGATTCAGTTTTTTTTTCACACTGATGCATAGTCTTGAGGATAAAAAGAGAAGAACCTTTTTTTTTGCCACTACTTCATCAGACCTCATAGTAGCTTAAGGTAAGCATTCTCTCTGTATTGTATGCTTATTATCAATAATTGTGTTTAACTTATTTGGACTAAGCAGTGTAGAGACTTAAGGGTGTATTTTTCTTTTGTATTATTCGGAGAATACTCCATTGATAAATAACCCAGTTCTTCGGATGGTAATCATTTTTTACTAGATGGTGAATGAAAGCCTAAAACAGAAAGATTATTAAAATCTGGAGTGACCTAACTCAGACTTAACCCTACAAACATAGCTGTGAAATAAATATGTAACCAAACATGGCTACCAACTTTTCCCCAAAACTTGGAGTGTGATTTGGAAAGAGTTTGGATAGGCAACCCTTGTCAGGGTTAGATTGAAATGCTTAACTGAAAAAAGTTGCAAAATTTTTAAAGCACACTACCGTAAATGTTACTGAGTAACAATAATTTATCTGTAGTTATGTGAAACATTTTTCAAAGAATATATATAATTTTTTATATTGTAGCTGCCATCAGAGTCAACTCATTTAAATATTCTAATATTTAGTTAAAAACGAGAGTTAATACATAATAGTACTGAAAAGGTTAAATCATAAATAAATAAATAACTTTCAGTAAATTTATGTTTATGTACATTGGTTAAAAAGCTCATTAAAATGTAAGGAGGAACCTATGTTTTTTGTTCTGCATTTCACGTTGTTGCCCATGGGAAGATTGATTGACACAATTATTTTTTTTTTTTGCACGTTTCTTCAAGAATTCCGTAAAAATTCAAAAAATATCCACTGGACTTGGTTTTCAAGATTTGAAGACGTTTCGCCACCTCTCCAGGAAGCTTTCTCAATTCAAATGTCTGGATCCGCAGTGAGTTTGAGTCTTATATAGACAAGGCCTTGTTGGAAACATGCAAATGGTAACCGATGAATGGCTCGTTTAGTTCCATCGTTAGCCTGTAATATCTGAACCTGT
>NW_015152389.1:28546-30048 GCF_000732505.1 Cyprinodon variegatus
AATATCAGATATTTTGCATAATAGGAGCCAATCACAAAGAAGCATAGACAATGTTGTAAACCAGTCTGAACCCAAGCTTCCAACTTCAAACCTCAATCCAAGAGCACAAGCTTTCATCATGCCACAAGACACCTCTATTGGGCAACCTACCAACATTACGACACAGGAAGATGGAACAGCAGTACTAGCTAAGGTTTTAGCAGAGACCATCAGCATTAGCCGGCTACCAGTTCCTGAACCTGCTGTTTTCAATGGTGATCCAATCAAATACAAGGACTGGAAAATTTCCTTTCAAATGTTGATTGAAAGAAAGAACATTCCAGTGGGTGAAAAGATCTACTACCTACGAAAGTATGTTGGTGGTCCTGCAAGAAAGGCAATCGAAGCTTACTTTCTACTGGGAACAGACACAGCATATCAGTCAGCTTGGAACATTCTAGAGGAAAGATACGGAAGTTCATTCATAATCGCTAAAGCCTTCAGAGATGAGCTCTCATCATGGCCGAAAATTGGAACAAAGGACTGTATTGAACTGAGAGAGTTCTCTGATTTTCTCCGGGGTTGTGAAGCAGCAATGTCTCAGATAAAGAGTCTCGAGGTTCTAAATGACTGCAGTGAGAACCAGAGAATGCTCAACAAGTTGCGTGATTGGCTTACAGCAAAATGGAATAGGCAAGTCATTCAGATTGAGGTGGAGACAGGTTCATTTCCAACATTTAGCAACTTTGTTGACTTTGTCACAAGAGAAGCTACAATAGCATGTAACCCAGTGACATCGCTACATGCTCTCAAAGCAAATGATTCAGAGAAAGTGAAAACTTTAAAGGCTCAAAGTGTCGGTGCTAAGGCATTTGCAAGCACCACAGAAGAGAGAACAGAAACAAACAAATGTGTTTTCTGTGAAAAATTAAATCACAACATTCAGAATTGTCGGAGGTTTATGGAGAAAGCCATACCTGAAAGAGTGAAGTTTATGAAATTAAAAAGATTATGTTTCGGATGTCTCAGTTTTGGACACCAATCCAAAAAATGTGAAAGGAGAAGTATTTGTAAGACCTGTAAGGGAAAACACCCAACATGTTTACACGAAGAACGAGACAAAGAGTCCAGAAGAAATAGGGATAGCGATGAAGAACAAAGTGAAGTGAAAGTAACCAAAGAACAAGGTAAAGAAATATCAAATGAAGCAATCTCAAACCGTGTGATCCAAGGTGATAAGAGCAATCTCACATCTACAATGATTCCAGTTTGGTTATCCACAGCAAGCAATCCAGAACAGGAAATGCCAGTATACGCCCTTCTGGATAGTCAAAGCGACACTACATTTGTTCTCAGAGAAAAGGCAGATGCTGTGGACACAGAAAAGAGAGATGTACATTTAAAGCTCTCTACATTGTCATCTAAAGATACGGTTGTTTCAAGTCAAAGGCTCTCAGGGCTACAAATCAGAGGTTTCTACTCTTCAAAGAGAATCCCTCTTCCAATGACATATACTAGAGATT
>NW_015152389.1:31116-33409 GCF_000732505.1 Cyprinodon variegatus
GCACTCAGGTCAAGGAAGTTTTCACGCCATCAAGTGTGATTAAAGTTCTCAAATCTGATTTTAATGAAAAGAAAGTGGAAGATTCTCATCTCTCTCAAGAGGATTTATGTTTCATTTCTATAATGGAAGATGGAGTGAAAGTTAAAGAAGATGGACATTGTGAGCAACCCAGTGGAGAGGTTAAGGTGGGAGAAGCTGGATCAAAAGACCCAGAAGTACGGAAAATATTTGCGAATCACAAGCTGGCAAGGATAGATTCTTTGGCGGAACGTTTTGTGAAGTTCTCCAGCTGGTCAAGACTAGTCAAAGCTATCGCAAGACTCATCAGGTTTGGGAAAGAGTTCAAGAGAAAGCAAAAGAGAACCAATGAACCTACGAGTCTTGAAGAAAGACAAGAAGCTGAACTTGCAACTGGAGCCATCGTACAAGGCTCAGTCTTCTCCAAAGAGATTAAGGAACTTCAGTCCCGAAAGGAGTTAACAAAAGACAAGAAAAGTAAGCTCTATAGACTCAACCCCTTTCTCGACCACAAAGGTGTCCTCAGAGTGGGAGGTAGGTTAGAGCAAGCTACTCTTCATCCATACGTCAAGCACCCAGCTATTTTATCAAAGACCAGCCACATCAGAGGGTTACTGATTGATCACTATCATCAACGTGTGAGACATCAGGGCCGGGGCATGACAATAAATGAGATAAGAGCAAATGGCATTTGGATACTTGGATGTAGTCAAGCAGTGTCATCCTATATCTACAACTGTGTCATATGCAGAAAATCCAGACAAGGAACAGAAGCACAGAAAATGGCAAACCTGCCTAATGAGAGCATGGAAACAACTTCTCCATTCACATATCGTGGGAGGGATTGTTTTGGCCCATTTTATGTTAAAGAAAGACTTCAATACCTAGCCACTGAGTGCTGGAACAGATGGAAAAAGAAATATTTGTTGGGTCAACATCAAAGACAAAATTGGCAGAAAACAAGAAGAAATGCAAAAGTCAAAGACATAGTCATCATCAAAGATGAAACGGCACCAAGAAACGACTGGAAACTTGCTAAGGTCACAGCAGTTTATCCAAGTGAAGATGGATGTGTGCGAAAGGTGCAGCTATTGATCAGTGACTCTTCCTTAGATAACCATGGAAAGAGACAGACTAAACAAGTATACATGGACAGACCTATTCATAAGACAGTGACATTGTTGGAGGCTGAGTAGACGCTCTTAAGTTAATAAGGAAATCACAAGTGATTTGGTGGGAGTGTAGCTGCCATCAGAGTCAACTCATTTAAATATTCTAATATTTAGTTAAAAACGAGAGTTAATACATAATAGTATTGAAAAAGTTAAATCATAAATAAATAAATAACTTTCAGTAAATTTATGTTTATGTACATTGGTTAAAAGCTCATTAAAATGTAAAGAGAAACCTATGTTTTTTGTTCCACATTTCACGTTGTTGCCCATGGCAAGATTGATTGACACAATTTATTTTTATTTTATTTTTTTGCACGTTTCTTCCAAGAAGTTTCACCAGAAAGCTTTAAGACTGGTTTTCTAAGAAAAGCTGTATAAGTTATCTTTATTCCTCTGGAGTTTATGCGGCCAATGAGTTCTGACGGCATTTTTTGGGGCTTTATAAGACGTGTCCACAATAAATGGCTGTTAAAACCAAAAGAACGACGTTGAGCCTTGATTATCTCTAGAGGAGTAACATATATTCTGGTGATTTTTTAGAGAATTGAAGTGAAGAAGAATGGGCACTACTAAAATACTTGCATCTTAAATATAATTTAAACTAAGAATTTGTTTATTATTTTTTCTATGCAGTTTGAGTAAATTGAAAAATGAGAAATAATAAGTTATTACTGGATTACTGGCACTAATACAGGAACCTGTGCATTTGAATCCCATGCAAACTACACTGCGATTGATTATTTGCTAAAAGGTTAAGGATTAAAAATTCCAACTCATTATGTTATTTATTTATTTGTTTATTTATTTTACAATTGACAAAACAACTAAACAATTCAGACCTTCTAGGAGGCTGTAGATTCAATAAAAACTTACCAAGACACAAGACAGCATTTCTCTGGATGTTTAATTTTGGAAGGTGTGATGGAAATTATGTTTTGAAACATATTCAGTGGACCAAAATAAAGATAAATTAATAATATAATTAATCATAAAAGGAAATCATCCCATTGGTTCCTCTTCTATCAATCCTGGATAACTTAGTTGTTCTGCACATGTTCACTGTATGGGAGGGAATACAGGAGAGGGAGGAATAGGGCTGA
>NW_015152389.1:35610-37975 GCF_000732505.1 Cyprinodon variegatus
GAGACCACCGACTGCGGCTCCGGATCAGGAACAGAAGAGCCCGCCGATTGCGGCTCCGGATCAGGAACAGAGGAGCCCACCAATTGCGGCTCCGGATCAGGAACAGAGGAGCCCGCCAATTGCGGCTCCGATTCAGGAACAGAGGAGCCCGCCGATTGCGGCTCCGATTCAGGAACAGAGGAACCCGCCGATTGCAGTTCCGATTCAGGAACAGAGGAGCCCACCGATTGCGGCTCCGGTCCCAGTGTTGTGGAAACTGCCCATGGCAGCACAGGTTCAGCCCCTGAGGTGGTTTGAAGCGCCTGTGGGGGGCTCATGGCAATTTGGGGCGCCCGCTGAGGGGCTCTTAGAGGCGTATTTCCACTAACCCCAAGTTCTGAAGCCTCTTTAAATATATACTCAGGGGTCTCTGGACGGCACAAAGCAGGCTCAGGGGTCTCTGGACGGCACAGAGCTAACTCAGGGGTGTCTAGACGGCATAGAGCTGACTCGGGGGTCTCTAGAAGGCACGGAGCTGACTGAAGACGGCTCAGGGCTGGCTCAGGGGTCTTTAGACGGCTCAAAACTGGCTCAGGGGTCTTTAGACGGCTCAAAACTGGCTCAGGGGTCTCTAGACGGCATAGAGCTGACTCGGGGGTCTCTAGAAGGCACGGAGCTGACTGAAGACGGCTCAGGGCTGGCTCAGGGGTCTCTAGACGGCTCAGAGCTGGTTCAGGGGTCTCTAGACGGCTCAGAGCAGGCTCACGGCGAAGCCGTCTCTTACGCCGGGGGGTCTTGGGAGCTGGGCTAACTGGTTCGCTGACTGATTCTGGCAACAAGCTAACTGGTGTGCTAGTGGGTTCAGGCGCTAAGCTAACTGGTTTATAAGTGGGTTCTGAGGCTAGAAAATTGGGCATGGGGTCAGGTTTAAGACTAACTGGGTTATTTTCTGGTTCTGGAGCTGGACCTGGCTGGCGGGAGCTGAATGTGGTGGCTTGAAGGGGAAGATATCCTCTCAATCCCCATAGAAAAACCTCCAGAGATCTGACTCATGGATATGGGGAGCTCTTACTGTTTGGGGTGAAAATACTGGACCTAATTTAAGTTTCTTGGTGGATGGTGCTAAATGACGATCATGTAAATGGTGGCAGACACTGACCTGGCGCAGATGGGAAATGGAGTACAGAACCGGAAGCTGAACGGCTTTTCCCTTAACTGGACTGAACTGGACTGAACTGGACAGAACTGGGTTGAACTTGGCTGAACTGGACAGAACTGGGCTGAACTGGGCTGAGCTGGGCTGAACTGGGCTGAGCTGGGCTCGTAGATCTGGACCTGACTCTGGTTCGTTGTTTGTAATCCAGGTGGATAGCTAAACAAATGAGCTCTTCCAAGGTTGCAGGTTCATCGATCTTTGCCAGCTCGTCCTTAATCTCTTCATTTAAGGCGTGGAAGAAAATGTTTTTGAGCATAGGATTACTCCAACCGGAAGTAGCGGCTCTGACCCGGAAGTCAATTGAAAAATCATCTACAGTTCTATTCCCTTGTTTAATGTTCGACAGACCCCGAGATTTAGTAGATTCAGAGAAAGCTAGAGAGAATTCTTTTAAAAAATGTTCAAATGTACAAAAAACACTGGATTCAGAAGAAAAACTGGTCTTTGCCCATTCGCGGGCTTTTTGAGAGAATAAAGGCTATTTTTCTCTCGTCATTTGGAAAACTGGACGGAAAAAATTCAAAAAACAATTTGCATTGAAGCAAAAATCCGTTACATTGATTAGGTGTGCCAGAAAACCTTTCAGGAAGTGAGGGACAGAATTCAAGAAGTGACGGACCGGATTCTGACCTGAGTGGGGGATCTGCCTCTTGAACCGGAAGTGGTGCTGGTTCCGCTCTAGGAGTAGCTTCTTGTTGCTTTAAAATCCTCCGGAGTGTGCCTGCTGGGTTAGTCTGTTGGCCAGAGTGTTCTGGCATGTTTGGGTTGTGATTCTAGCCCAAATGCAGAACACACTCTGAGACTGGGGAAAAAGTTCAAATGTTTATTGAAACACACAGGTTTACACACAGAACTGATTCTGGGGAAGATCTGGTCCAGGACTGGTCACGACTGATTTTTACTGCAGAGGGGGACAGAATGGTTAGCTGAAGTCCAGGTAATCTTGCTGGTTGAGTGAGCACAGGTGTGTACCTGTTCAGAGGTTTGAGCAGAGCGGCAGAGGGGGAAACCTGGAGGGTCCAGAGGCTGACGGCAGGCTGAGGTCTGACATTTTTGATTCTCCAGGGACCTTCCATGATCAGACAGACTGGTTTCAGACAGAGGAACTCTTCCAGAGTTTCAGTTTTCAGACAGGTTGTTCCTGTACGCAGAGAGGACAAAAACAGGTTA